>NW_026729022.1:142500-275743 GCF_030272615.1 Cryptomeria japonica | reverse complement strand
GAACGAAAATTTGGTTGATAGCTTGATCGCAAGAAGGCTTGATTGTGTAATTAGTATGCTCATTAGGGTTGATAATGAATAAGAGCATCCTCTTATATAGAAGACATTGTAAAAAATGGAGGGATGAGATTGAGAGGTTTAAAGATAAATGGTTGGCTAGGATTAAAGGGTGGGTAAAGGGAATAATTAAATGATAAAGGGGGTAGGTAAGAGAAGAATTAAGAGGTGAGTGACATGTGTCATGGGTAGAAAAGGATAATGAATTAATTAAATAAATAAAAATTTATTTAATTAATAGATAAAGTGGGATCAATTAAATAAATAAAAAAATTATTTAATTTAGGAAAAGGACAATTTAAATATATAAAAGTATTTATTTAAATGAGGAAAGACTTAGAAGAGGATTAATGAATTAATTAAATAAATAAAGATTTATTTAATTAATAGAAGAATTAGGATAAAATAATTAAATAAATTAAAATATTTATTTAATTAGATAGGACAATTTTAGGTGTCTACACTATCTATGTGGACCTAGATATATATTGCTTATGGAGTGAGGAAATGAATTTTTTTATTTAGATGGACTCCCCTACAAGAATATCCTTGAGGTGAAAATTACCAACTCCCATTTAGCTCCACATTTCATTGACCTCATCGCAAATGAGCTAACTCTAAAAAAATGACTATTTATTAGATGGTGTAGGCATCTTGGGACTTTTAAGAATTTTTAGGAGTGATGGTGGATGGTATTTGGCCAACCACCACATGCTAATTCTAAGCTCCCTCTTTATTTTTTGATAAAATTATATGAAGAGTTTGTGTTGGGTTTGAGAGTCAATTATTTTGACTTTAGATCATTCCAGGGTGTTTTTGGTTGCATACCATAATAGAGGTTAGGGGCATGGGTTGAACTTGATCGATCCATGCCTTCTCATTATCATGTGGATCCTCCTCCTATTTTTATTCATGAACCCATTCAATAATGTGCAATGGATTTAGGATTAGGAGAATTAAAGTGTGCTCTTTGTTAGCCTTGGTGATCATACTACTGAGATAACAGTTGATGTTAGTGGTCATGATCATGGGGGAATATCAACTGGATTCAGTTCTAGTGCCACTCCATGTCTATCAAGATCTAATTTTTGTATGAGTTGTAATCAATTATGTTATGGATTTGATCATGGTGAATCCACTTCAAGTGCATGTGGAGCATCTGATGAGATTGCTTCATATGTATATTATCTATGTGTTGTGATCATGTCGTGGATCATCCTAAATAGGTATATATGTATGTTGAATTTATATAAATTTTATGAATGGTTTTTTAATGAACATAAATAAAAGTCTTTAACTCATATTGTTGATAGTTGTTGTCATTGGTGACTAATTTTTTTCATTGATCTATCAAATCTCATCTTATGTGTTTGCATTGATGATATGCTAACAATGAGCTTGATGGAAGTATCTGTTATTGATGTGTTATGTTGTGTATGTTGGAGAATGATGTCTTGGGTGTTGGTAAGGTGTTGTCATTGACAGATAGTGCAGATGGTTGATGGTTGAAAATATTCTTCATTGTGGACACCTACCTTCTTGGTGTTGATGTATGCACTTAGTATGTTGTGATAATAATTGTATGATGATGCTAATGCATTGAAAAATGGTGATTATGTTGATTCTCATGATTGGATGGTAAAGATACTATTATAATGATATCATATTTATATGAGGATTAAAATCATTAATTTGAGTATTATAATTAAGATGAGGATTAGAAGCATGATGATAAAGCAAATATGTTGATGATGGTGTTGATAGTCTTGTACTTGATATAAGTTATTATGATGTCTCTCCTATATCTCTTTAGTAAGAAATGTTGCTACATAGAGATTATAATCATTTAATATTGATAACGTGTGAAAGTGTAGGAAGTGTGCGGAATTTTGTCTAGAGAATGGTCTAGGTATGTGTAGGATCATGAGGGGCCAAAAAGTGGCGATATCTTGACGAAAGTCCTGATTGGTAGGCCAATTGAAAAATATCTATAAATTTCAAACGATATCACATTTTTTCAATCTGAAACATGTGTCACATTCTATGCTTGGTATACTATAGGATTAAAATAAATATTGAATTTCATAATTTTTTGACCAAGTTATGGTGGTCGAATATAGTAGTTTTTATATTTTTAAAAAGTTGTAGTAAAAAATCATAAATAATTATTTATTTTAAAAAAAAATTAAAAAAAATGTGTCACATATAGACATGAGTCTTCTACTTATATATAAAATCATATAAAAAAAAATATTATGATTTGATTGTGGCTAGGGTGGTCAGACAAACGCTCGCTTCTTATCTTTTTCTTGAAATTTTAGTCACACTGTAATGAAATATAAAATTTTCATCAAATAGAATTTTTTTTCTTCACAAAATAACTAGTAGCATAGAAACTACATTCATTTTTTTACAAATTATATTCTTACATATTTTTGAAATAATGTTGGTAACTTATTAAAAAAAATTACGTCAAGTTGCCTAACTCTATTTTTCTGATTTTCATTGCCACTTAAGGGCCTATTTGGCCCACCATGATCCTACACATACCCATCCATATTCCTCAATATTTAATGATGTGGTATTGTAGTTTGGATCTTAACGTGTATGTTTGTGGATATTCCACTCCTATCTTTTCAAGTCCTTGGTGTTGTAGAAGATGTGTTTGGTAATTATTGTATATTGGTAGGTTGATGTTTTTTAAGGATTGATATAGAAAATGCTTCACGTTTCTCAGCATTGTTATCTTTGTCGATGCATCTTGGGGGGTATTCTTATAGTGTTTGTGTTGTGTTTTACTTTTACTTCCTGGTGATGATGGGTACTGCAATTATGATTTTTGATGTTTTATTTCATGATTATGTTGTCTGGGCATCCGAGTATGAGCAACTCTATATCACTATACTTGTGCTAGCTTGTCTTTAAATGAATGTGGAATAATTATATGGGATTTTTGTTGGATTCTCGATGGATATCTCTATGTGATCATATTTTTGGTGTTGCATATTATCTAGATTATTTGTAGTTATCTTGCTGACAAGGCTTGATCTTTTTCTTATGTTGAGCCTTTAGGGACTTGTACCAACATTTAAGGTCGGTTGAGTTGTATTTGGGTCCTACTATGCCTTGTGGAAATCTTCATTGAGTAGATTCATTTAGAATATTTGTCTACACATTTCATCTACATATTACCTTGTTGCCAAATTGAACAAATATACATTTAAGCCTATGATATATGAGGCTACATAGGCATATGTATCAAGTTTTTTGAGGCTACTCTATGTCTTGGTTTGGACAACTTTCACTGCAATATTTTTTTGTGGAAAACTTTTCGAGATCATTCTTTGCCCTTATTCTAGTCGAGATAATTATAGTTTTGAGATGTTGATGAGGATAAATTTAGAGGATCATTTCATTTGCAAGTAGTATGGAGTGTGGAATATACAAGTAGTTTAGTGTGTGGTTGAAGTTTTGGTGTTGAATTAGCAATTCAAATGGTTGCTTAAGGTAGTGTGTCAAGAGTAGTTGCATTCTAGGGAGATGGATGGATGTAGTGATGTTGAAGGCTTACTCATCATAACTCATATATTGATGTATATTTCTTAGAGATGGTGTACTTCCTTAGTGTGTCCATTGTATCTTTCCTTGAGGTAGTGAACCTCAACTGCAAGTTATTTCTTTGAGAAGTTAGCTTCCTTAGGTAGTGAACCTTAAAAAAATTTATAATATTTTTCATATAGTGTAATTTAAATCTAATTTTAGTTTTTCTCTTCTTGGATTTTCCACATAAATCTAGTGTTTCATTGTGCATGTGTGTTCATTTTTTTTTATTTCATTGGTGTTGATTGAATTTGAATTGTTCCATAAAGTTAAGTTTTGTTCAAGATTGATTCCCTCCCCTCCTCTTAATGTTGGGGCATGTTCAACAATTGGTACATTAGATCCAAATTCTTCTTAAGTAATCTTAACCAGTTGAGGAAGGTCTAGGATGGCACAAGATGGGTCTAGAAGATATCTAACTTTAATGGTTCAAACTACATAATTTGGAAAGTAAGAATCGAAGCATGCTTGTCCTCTTTAGGGTTTGGAGTTTGGAATGTAGTTAGAGATGGTTATACTCCTCCTACTCACCTATTAGATGCATAGAGATTAGACTATATGAAAACAATGGAAAATCAAGGAATACAAATATTGAGTGAATTGGATGACTCTGAATCGGTGAAGGTGATTAATTGGAATGCTACTAAAGATGTTTGGGATAAGCTTTATTAGAATATATGAAGGAGATTATAATGTACAAGGTAGATCAAGATCCATAACTTCAAGTACAAATTTGAGAACTTGAGGATGTCAAAAGATGAAGACATTGCTAGCTATATGTTCTTGATGACTAAAGTTGTAAATGGAATCAAAGGTATTGGTAGAGAATTGAAAGAAGATGAGGTTGTGGAAAAGGTACTTCTATCTCTTCCTAAATATTATATTTGTAAAGTTTCTCCTATTGAAGATAGTAAAGACTTGGATAAATATTCAATGGTTCAACTATATCATGCTCTCACTACTTTTGAGATGAGACAGTTTGACAAAGATGCCCTTAAAAGGGAAGTTGCATTCAAAGCTAGTAAGAAGGTAGAAGATGAAGATGCTAATCATTTTGATGATAAAATTGCAGCAAACTTTGTGAGGAGATTGAAGAAGGACAATGACAAGTACAAAGGTAACGTACCTTGCAAATATTTTAATTATAGAAGAATTGGTCATTTTTCCTCTAAATGTACTTTTAGAGAAGATAACAATAAAAGAGGAGAAGATATAAATAAAAGAGAAAAACTTCAAAAGAATTAATTATTCCAAAGAAATACGCTATTCATCTGAAAATGAGGATTGTGATGATCCAAATAATGAAATACTATTTATCAATGTGAAAGTTGATGACAAAAGGAATAATGTTGAAAATTATAAAAAGTCCAGTACCTTCTAAATAGAGAGAAGTTTAATAAAACATCAACAATTGTATGGAATTCCTTTCATGATAAATAAGATCCAAATGCTTGGGTGATTGATAGTGGTTGCTCCAATCACATGGCTAGTGATAAGAAAGTTCCTCAATCTTAACAAGTGGAATGGAGGATCTATCAAGTTTGGTGATGAAGGGTTTGCATAAATTTGTGGAAAAGGCATCGTAACTATTGATGGAAAGAACAAGAAAAAGGATGTTATTTATGTTAAAGGACTAAAACATAATATTCTCAATGTTAATCAAATGTGCAACAAAGGATATAAACTCATATTTCATGAAATATGTTGTGAAATCAGAAAGAAAAACTTTATGAGACTAGTTGCAAAAGAAACAAAAACTTATGGAAATGTTTATCATCTAAATGAGGCTAAAGGAAGAAGTTGTCTGATGGATCACAACAACATCGACAACATGGTGAAGTTAAGCTCTACACATGTAGTATGAGACATGCTAGAGGTCATCAAGACTACAAACACCCTATGCAATGAATTTCAAATGGAAAAGCAAACTAAGACAAGGTTCAAGAATAGGGAGTATTCTACTACAAGACCTTTGAATATTATACATATTGATCTATGTAAGCCTACAAGGATATGTTGATTAGATTGAAAGGACTGGAATACTGAGAGGGGGGGTTGATTTAGTATTCCCATAGATATAAAAACTTTTCTCAGATTTTAGTCTTGCATAGAGATATCAATCTTCATCAAACAAACTTAACAAATATAAAACAATAAATGAAGAATAAACATGAAGAACACAACCACAAGACAAACATCGGATTTTATGTGTGGATAACCCAAATGGGAAAAACCATGGAGAGTGTCAAATCTAAGGAGAATATAACTAGTTATATGGTGTTTACAAAAGGGGTGGATCACTGCCGAGTGACTCACTTCTAGATTACAAAAGTGGCTCACTGCCAGACTACTCAATACAAAGATACAAAGAAATGACTTACTATCGAAATTCTCACTGCAATAGAAAAGGTTCAATTGAAAAGGATTGCATCTCCAAATGCATATATATGATTAGTTCAAAGATTAAGCTCAAATTACAATTTACAAACTCTTATAGTAGATTTGATTAAAGATCTTTGTAGAACTATCATGCAGTAGATCCGGTGAAGGACTACTTTAGTACGCAAAATTGTATGTCTTCGCTATCAACAACTCAAACTTCACACACTACTACCTTCGCTACTAGCTCTCTTTCACATATCTCATGAACTTTCTTAATCTCTTTCTCAAACACATATTCATACCATTCCATGTCATTCCTCATGCTACAATATATATATATATATATATATATATATATATACTAGAGGGAACATACCAAATAGTTTGTCGATCAAGCCCAACATGTTAGCAAGACACTCATGTTTGCCTCAACCTTCTCAAAATAGGTCACAATGTCTTCTCCTTCCTCCATCCTCAGATATTGTATCTTCTCTTAGTTGTTAGCCTCTTTGTCAGCTTGAATCTTTCATTCCCTTCATAGATGTCTTTCAACTTTTGTCAAACCTCATAAGTAGTATTCAAAGAGAACTTTAGTTAATTCAGCTTTTGATAATGCATTAAAAAATAGCATACCTTGCCTTTCATTTTCTTCATAATCTTGAATCGCATCCGGAGTGTTGAGACCATTCACTGGTAGAACATACTTAGTTTCCACAACCTTCTAAGTATTGTAACCCAAAGAAACCAAATTACCTCTCATCTTCAATTTCCAAAAACTATAATCAAATCCTTCAAAGATAGGAATGGATAGCTTGTGTGCCATCGGATCAGGATCTACCTCAAGTAGTTAAGCTTTATAACAAGGAACAATAGCTCTGATACCAGTTGTTGAATATACAAGCGACTGAGATGATGGGTGAATCAGTTGACAATAATTTTTTCTTTTAACCTTAATGCATAGATCCAAAATATGTAAATAGATTTAACAGAATTTGAAAATGCATGCAAGAATCTAATCAGACATGAGAAACACCTGAATTTACGTGGAAAACCCAAGAAGGGAAAAACCACATAGAATGGTAATTTTTTATATTTAAACAATAGTTAAGGTGATTTTTACAAAGTGTGGCTCATTGGCAATGTGCTCATTGTTGGTGGGCTCACTACCCTAAAAGGATCACTACCAATATGCTCATTATCGAAGAAGAAAGAAAGACATTTAGAGAATCCATCACAAAAAAATGCAATCTACACTATTGGAACTGCTTCTGGTAGTAATCCACAACATTATACTCACACAATCACTGGATTTTTTTAATCTCACATGTCTTCAACACAAAAATCCATATCCCAAGTCATCAAATCAAACTCCTATATATACTGTCTTCGAAAAACATAATTCTCAATGTTGGTTGAGATAGAGATCAAAAATAGGTCTCCACTAAACATTCCAGTGGTGGTAAGAAATGAGAAGTGGACCATATCACACTGTTCATCTTCAAACATATCAACGCGCTACATACATCACCAAAGTTGGACCTAAAATGCATCTGCACGCTATACAACCTCAATAAGTAGTCTAAGGCCTCAAGCTCCAAACCAATCTAGACCCAAAGATAATGCATAGAAACATCTTCCAAGATACCAAAATGCATCTGGTGAAATCGGGAAACCTCCAACCACACAACGTACTTAGATCAAATAATCTTGCTCACTATACCACATCTAGACTTAATCTGGACCAAAGGATTTGACATCAATGACAACACATAATGCAATGCTCACAAATGTTACATCAAAAGAGATGAAGAAGACTTGAGAAAATTTGATTCAAGAAGTGATAAAGGCATCCTCCTTTCATACTCAACAAGAAGAAAGGCCTATAGACACTACAAAAGGAAACTGAGATATCTTAAGATTTATGAATGATAAATTATCTCTTTATATAGAGTTCTCAAGGTATTTCCTAATTTAAGTCAACTTCCAACTATTAAATAAATATATCAAATTATATCAAAAATAGAAGGAGCTAACACTTGTACACATTCAATTTTGGGCCCCTTTTGGCACCCTAGTCCCCTAGGACTGGGTCACTAGGTGCCTGTAGTCCACTCAAAAAGGGACTATAAAGGGTAGTGGCAAAGTGCTAGGGCCCAAGACATAAAATTTTGTCCCAATTTCGTACATGAAAATAAAAGGATGTGATAATCCCCAAAAAGACTTGAAATGACCCAGGAGGAGACACACTAAAACAAGGACCCAAAATAGAGTGTGAAATTTTACGGGGATACAATTTACAACACTACAACAGTCAAAAAGCCACTAGGGGGAAGGAGTGTAGGGATTGTTGTTGGTTTGTATGACTATAATCCAAAAATCCAAATCAGTCCCAAGGAGAAAGCAATAAGTATTTATTTTCATGTAGTGATCAATGGAAATCAATTATCTATTTTGCCTCTTTCTAAATATGTTCATTGTAACATTGTTAGTATTATCAACTATTTGTTCATGTCTATCTATGCATCTACAACATTTGACAAATCCATTTTTGTGCATATCCTACAATAATGGCATCCAATGCATTTGTGTTTCCACATTTTGCATGAATTCTTATGAGACATAATGAGTTGATTCACCTACCAATTGCATTTGCATGAAAGTTTCTAAAGCCTTATTCAACAAATCTATTTTGATCATATTTATTAATTAATTAAAAATTACAATATAATAATTTTTTTATTTCTAATTAATAAACAAATTTAATAAAAGATGCACTGTACATGCTACATAGACATTTTGATTTATGCCTAACCCAGCATAGCATGATATGAGAAGTTTCTATAACCTTTTATACGAATCCATTTTTGCATGTTCAGTAAAAATTCCATTCCTGAGATGACATCTCTTAGAGGATTTCTGCCACGCATCTGCCTTTTACTTTTACTCGAAGGTTTCTAATACTTATAAATGAATATATATAATTTGTACTTTTGAGACCATATATCAACTAGGCATTCAGTGAAACAGTCCACGAGCCTCATCTTGGTCTTTAGAGTGTAGGACCCAGTATAAGAGCGTAAAGCTATGTAGGATTATGATATGTAGTGTGTTTGTGAGAAAAGATGTACTAAGTTTAACCTTTGCAGATACCTCTGGCTACCATTATCAACTCCCTCAGGCCTTTTTGTCAAGCGAATCGCATACCGTGTCTGAGATTACATAATCTGCATGAATTTTTAATTACATGGAGGGTTGAACTCATCAAGAATATCATACTATTATATTGTGTTTTTTCTCTTTTCGGAGGGGTAATTCACAATCGATCTTAAATCACACATATTAAACGTAAAAAATGTCAATCAATTCTAAATGATTAACATTTTAAATCTAAAAAATCTTCAACCCATTCAGTGATTCCACATATATTAAGTAGTCGGTTCTTTAAATCTGCATGGGGACGAATTCTTTGTTTGTTGATATCCTTCCATATTAGCGTCTCATCATGTGCTTATCTTGGCATCCTCGTTTTGCATGCATTTCATTCTCAGACTCTGCAACCACATTATCTGACAAAGTTTTCTTTTCTTTCCATTTTACTTATGCCATGATGGGTAAAAACTCTTGCATGACCTGATAAATGCATTTCCTGATTTATGCATGTCTATGGCAACTTGTATTTGTATGCTCCTTTCCTCGCTATTTCCTATGTATGCTCGCTTTTTCTTGGAAGAATTTTGTTAGAGCCTATTGCATAGTTCTATTTTAAGAGACCTCATAATTTTTAAATCCCATGCGATTAAATATTTGCTTTGAGGCATTCTATTTAGCAAATTGTGAGCCATTTCTATGGATGTTGACCTGTGTATATGTAATATGATGGAAATGAATGCAGAATATGATTTACACCTAATATTTATTTTACTTGAGATAAATGTTTTATTTGAAGGGAATACTACTGTCACTGAGAGGGGGTTGAATCAGTGATAGAATTAAATAAGAATTTTCAACCTTTCAAAGTTTATGATCAGTCTTTATTTGAATAATATAAGATTTGAATCTTTTAGTTATACAGACTTGAGAAACTATCAAATAATGAATATAATAAGCACCACAAATAACACAAAAGATTTATGAGTGGAAATCCTTCTGGGGTATAAAAACCACTCTCAAAGAATGCCTCACTAGCTTACTCAAAATATCTCACTGTCGGGTACAATGTATCTCACTGATATCACAAGAGTTCAATGCCTCACTAGCAATAGTCAAATTATCTATAAAGTAGAAGAGAATATAAAGAGATGACCCTCTATTTTCTATACAAATCATAGTACATCTATTGCAGAGTAAACCTCTTATAAATCTGCAATTATCTTTGTTCATGACATAGAATTATTCCTCAAAGGCTAGTTTAAAAAGATACTATCTTTGTTTCACCGAGCTTCTGTTATAATCAAATTGTTTATTCACCTTTCAGAGATCAGACATTTAGAAAAAAACAAAAAATTAACCCATATCAATTCCCCTATTCTTCTTATAACAAAATAGACTTGTAACCAAATAACTATCTTCGACCAGTTGTATAGAAGTTCATTAAGCAAAATGAACTATAATGAAAAGCAATTGACTGTTAAGAAAATTAATCATGTGTGTCGACATGAACAATTGCATGAGAAAAATGTCAATCATACTGCCATCAGAATGTCAATCAATCTGCTCAAGAGATGTCGACTACTCTACCATTATAGTTGACTGTATGCTGAAGGAACCAGAACCGACTAATCTTAAAACTGAATTGGGTTACAGGAAAAAGCCAAGAAGATGAACATTCACTAAGTCTGAGAAGATGTTCTTAGCAAAGAGAAAAGACATTCATCCGAATACAAAGAGAGAGCAAATTATATAATCCAAAATACATTGCATATTTGTTCAAAGGAATCATATACAAAGAGTAGATTAACTCCAAATAGCTTCACCATTTTGTTGACTAACTCTGTAGTGTCGACAACAGAAGCATCTTTATCATATCCACATAACACAACACATCCAAACACACAACCAGTTTATATATTCCAAAATACATTGTATATTTGTTCAAAGGAATCATATACAAAGAGCAGATTAGCTCCAACTAGTCTTCACCATTTTGTTGACTAACTCTGTAGTGTCGACAACAGAAGCATCTTTACCATATCCACATAACACAATTATTGGATATTGTCATGCAATGCTGCTGCTAGGATATGTTGTTGTCATTGATGTCAACATACTCCTGTGATTTATTACGATGTGTTTGGGAAGATTTTTTGATCCGGTTTTGCTAATGTTGCTTTGCTAATCACTGTTTTGTTGAGTTTGGTATATCCTCTAGTATATTCTGGTGTGATCAGATCTAGTGCTAATATTTTGGGATATTGTTTGGAATGGTCTTGTGTATCTTCATTTCAAATGGTTCATAATTTGGTGCTTCGCAAGTTATCTTTCTTTGTGACAGTTGTTGAGCTTTCAGACATTGACCTATGAAGATTTGAAAAGTGGTGGTGGTGGTGGAGCTATTTTTGATGATTCTAACGTGCTTGCTAGTGTTTCTTAGTCGTTTCCTATTCACTTTGATGATCTAGTTTTGCTGATGTTGCTTTGCTGATCACTGTTTTGCTAAGTTCGGTAACTACTCTGGTATATTCCAGTGTGATCAGATCTGGTGCTAATATTTTGGGATATTGTTTGGGATGGTCTTATGTATCTTCATTTAAAATGGTTCATGATTTGGTGCTTTGCAAGTTGTCTTTCTTTGTGACAGTCGTTGGTTGGTTGTGTTGTTGAACTTTCAGACATTGACCTGTGAAGATTTGAAAAGTGGTGGTGGTGGTGCAGCTATTTTTTATGATTCTAACATGCTTGTTAGTGTTTCTTAGTCGTTTCCTATTCACTTTGATGATCCACATCGATCGTTGAGTATTTTTTTGGTGGTTTTCATCAACTAGTATTGATCTGTGTGTTATACGGTTTTTCTTGGTGGTGTAGCGTGTTGTGATTGATCTTGGCATGATTTCCAATGGAGTTGTGCATTTAGGGATTTGATTTAGGACCATGTTATGCTATGTAAACCATTATATTGGTCCAGTGGTCGATCTTTGTATCATGTGATGTAATTTTGTAATTGAAGATTGAGGGTTTAGCTGATCTTGTTGTCAAGGTTGATGAATTGTATATATAAGTGATATAGTCATATAATTTGGGTGTCGTTGTTGTGTCTGCACTATCAGAGAGAGGTTTTTGTGCGAACAAGTGATTTATCCTTCGGTGTTGAGTTTAAGGAGAGATTGGTGTTGCAGAGTAGAAATTTGTGCTTAACTAGAACTGTAATCAGGCATTTGGAGATGCTATCTTTTCAGTTCATTTCTTCTAGATTGTAGTCTAAATCTTATTGTAAGTCGGTGAGACTTCCCTGAGGGTTGTAGCCTTCTGAGCCATTATATTTGAGCAATGAGCTCTAGGAAGTATGTCTGAATGCATGTGCATTCCCCATTGTAATATTTTCACATACTACTACAGAGTATCATCTTACTATGGATAGGTTCCCACCGTGGTTTTTCCCTTAATCGGATTTTCCACGTCAAAATCTTGGTGTTGTGTGTTGTTCTTTCAATTTGCCTATCTGTCATATTGCTATAGTTTATTAGATCTATTTTTGGTGGTTAAGTTTTTTATTTCGGTGAAGATTGATTCACCCCCCCTCTCAATCTTCCTTCTTGATTGTTGCTAACAATTGGTATCAGAGCTAGATCCTCCGGTAGAAGCTTAATAACTTGAGGAGATCCAGAATGGTAGCTCAAGGTGTTGTCTTTAAGAAGGACAGTCTGAGGTTTGATGGAAGCAATTATACTATATGGAAGAGCCTAATGGAAGTGCACTTGAAATGTCTTGGTGAAGATTATTGGAAGATTACAAAGAATAGTTATGTTGTTCCTTAGAATGGACCGTATACTCTTGATGAGATCAAGGAAGCAGAACATAATATTAAAATGAAGGAAGCATTGCTTAGTGCCTTGACTGATTCTGAGATGACAAATGTAATGGGACTTCAAATCGCACATGAGATATGGGAGAAGCTTGAGATCCAGTATGAAGGTGATAAACAAGTGAAGGTTGCTAAGTTGCAGAGTTTGAAAGGAAAATATGAGACATTGAAGATGGGAGATGATGAGAACATACACTCTTTTATGGCTAAGGTGAATGATCTTGTCCTAGGTATCAGATGTGTCAGTGGAACCATTGAGGAAGATGAAATTGTTGCTAAGGTGTTGAGATCCTTGCCTCCTTCTTATAAACATAAAGTTGCTACTATTGATGAGATCCAAAGTGCGACTGCAGTGACAAGAGATGTGTTGGTTGGAAAGCTTGCTACATTTGAGCTGAGTGGATTTAGAGAATCACATGGAAAGTCTGAGACGGCATTTAGAGTGTTTGCATCTATATCCAGTAAGCATAAATATGATCCTAATGAGTGCAGAATATCTAGATATGTGAGAGAGAGAGAGAGAGAGAGAGAGAGAAGAGATGGAAGAGCAAGAAAGGGAGCTAGATGAACTTGAAGCATTGATTGCCAAAATATTTCCCAAAGGTGTCGGTAAGTATGATGGAAAGTTGCATTTGAAATGTTTCTCTTGTAATAAGATAGGACATTTTGCTTCTAGATGCCCAAAGAGAATGGCTAAGTATGAAAGGCATGATAAGTTTGATAAGCATGATAGGAATGATAGATATGACAAGCATGAGAATTATGATAAGTCTTACAAGTCTAATCAGAAGTTTAGAAATCAGAAGAAGAGTTATTATGTTGTTGATGAAGGTGTTATAGATGAAAAATCAGAAGGAGATGAAGTTGTGTTTATTGCTATTAAAGAAGATGGACCCTTACCTGTTGATTCCACTGTTGTACTATTGAGGAGAAGGCTTTAGCTGCTAAGATTGAAGAGAAAGATGAATGGGTAATTGAAAGCAGTTGTTCACATCATATGACCAGTGATAAAAGCAATTTTGTGAGAATGGAAAGATATGATGGTGGAATAGTTATATCTGGAGATGACAAAGCCTGTGTAATTTGTGGGAAAGGTTCTATTTCTTTTGATGGTAAGCATAACACTGATGATGTCTTGTATGTTGAAGGTTTGAAGCATAATTTTTGAGTGTTGGATAGATGGTTGATAAAGGTTATGATCTACAATTCAAGGATGGTAAATGCAAGATCTTGAATGCCTATGGTATAGAGATTGCATCTGGAACTAAGACTGAAGGTAACATTTTTTATTTGAATGCTAGTGAGAAAAGTTGTTTGATTGCTCAAATAGATGAGAGTTGGTTATGGCGTAGGAGAATGTGTCATGTGAATTTTGATTAAATGATTAAGACTAGTTCTGCACATGTTGTTAGATATTAGCCTAAGATTGTTAAGCTTGCTAATCTAGTATGTAAGGAATGTCATTTGGGTAAGCAAACAAGGATTTCTTTCAAAAGAAAATAGTATACATAAGAAAGATTGCTAGATCTTGTACATACTAACCTGTGTGGACCTACAAATGTTAGAAGTGTGCAGGGTGATAGATATTTTATGCTACTAATTGATGATTATCCTAGGATGATGTGGGTTGTCTTTTTGAAGGAGAGATCAGAAGCATTTGATGAATTCAAGATATTCAAAGCTAACGTGGGGACTGAGTCTGGATTGAAGGTGAATTTTTTGAGATCTAATAGAGGTGGAGAATTATGTTCTGGTGAGTTCAATTCATTCTGTGAGAAGCATGGGATTAGAAAACAATTATCTGCTCCTAGAACCCCTTAGCAGAATGGAGTTGTTGAGAGAAAGAACATAACTATTTTGGATGTTGCAAGAACTATGCAGATTGAAGGAAATGTTTCGAAGATTTACTGGAGAGAAGCTATTAGCACTGTTGTTTATACATTCAACAGAGTTCATATCAAAGGTGATACCGGTAAGACCCCTTATGAGTTATGGTTTTGTCTTTTTCCGACTATGATATATTTCAGAGTATTTGGTAGAAAATGTTATATCAAGAGAGATGAGGACATAGGAAAGTTTGATGCTAGAAGTGATGAGGGAATTTTCTTGGGGTATTCTACAAAGAGAAAAGCCTACAGGTGCTAGAATAAGAGACTGAGAAAGATTGTAGAAAGTGCAAATGTGAAGGTGGATGAGAACCTTGGGAAAGAGATTAGAGCATGTGGTTATGATGATGATCAACATATTATTTTAACGCCTATTCAGCCTGAAGATCCTAAGCAAAATGACCTGGTAGAGACTATTGACCCAGATGTTGATGTTGTTGGTGAAGGATTGCAGGAACCTGATAATCAAAATAATCAGAAGACTCTGAGGTATGTGAGACTAAATCATTCTGAAAATAAAATCATTGGTGATAAGAATAAAGGTGTAATGACTAGAAAAAGGTTAGCTACTGAAGAAGTATGCTTGATTTCTAAAGTTGAACCTAATGATGTTTTTGAAGCTTGTAAAGATGAAATTTGGACGAGAGATATGGAAGAAGAACTAGATCAAATTGAAAATAATAATACATGGGAACTTGTGCCTAGCCATAAGGATAAGAATGTTATTGGTACTAAATGGGTATTCGAGAATAAATTGAATGAAGCTGGTGAAGTTGTTAGAAATAAAGCTAGACTAGTTTGCAAAGGATACTCACAACGGGAAGGAATTGATTATGAGGAGACTTTTGCCCCGGTTTCTAGACTTTAAGCTGTGAGATTGTTGCTTGCTTATACTTCTTATAAAGATTTCAAGGTATATCAAATGGATGTCAAATCTGCCTTTTTGAATGGTGATCTTGAGGAAGAAGTGTACATTAAATGCCTGATTGATTTTCACTGTCAGATGATGGAGACATGGTTTGTAAGTTGATGAAAGCTCTTTATGGATTGAAACAAGCCCCTAGAGCCTGGTATGCTAGACTAGATAAATACTTGTTGAAATTAGGATTTACTAAAGGTGTTGTTGATAGTAATTTGTATGTCAAGATTGAAAATGATAACATCCTAATTGTTGAAGTCTTTGTTGATGATATTATCTTTGGTGGTGATGATAACTTGAGTATGAAGTTTGTCGGTGATATGTAGAAGGAATTTGAGATGTCTATGATTGGTGAGATAAAAAATTTCTTAGGTTTGCAAATTGCACAGACTGGAAAAGGTATATTCATATCTCAAACCAATTATGTGAAGGAATTGTTGAAGAAGTTTGGGTTAGATGACTCCAAACCGGTTGGAATTCCTATGGTGACTGGTTGTAAACTGTCTAAAAATGATGAATCCCTAAAAGCTAATCAGAGTTTGTATATGTCTATGATCGGTGGACTGGTATATCTTACACTGACTAGATTGGACATTATGTATGCTATGTGTATGGCTGCTAGATATCAAGTTGATCTGAAAGAGAGTCATGTCACTGTTATTAAGAGGATATTCAGATACTTAAAGGGAACTATGGAATATGGTATCCGAGGAATGATGATTTCATGATATGTGCTTACACTGATGTTGATTGGGCTGGTGGTGTTGATGACTGGAAGAGCACTACCAGTGGAGCATTCTAGCAAGAAACAAGATTCAGTGTCCTTATGTATTGCTGAAGCTGAGTACATTGTTGTTGCTAGTAATTGCACTTAGGTAGTTTGGATGAAGCAAATGTTGAAAGATATCAAAGTTATTTATGATGAGCTTACTATTATTTACTATGATAATTCAAGTGCTATTAACAGTCAAAGAATCTAGTGCAACATTCAAAGAATAAACATGTGTCAATAAAATATCATTACTTGAGAAAGCAAGTCAGTGAAGAGAAGGTGATGTTGGAGTATGTATCTACAAAGGAACAAATTGCTGATATTTTCACTAAGCCTTTGCCTGCAGATACATTTTTCTATTTGAGAGACAAGTTAGGGGTATCCACCCCTCCAAATGAGAAATATATGCATTAAGTTGCATCAATCCGGTGGAAGTCAAAGCCTTATCTTTTTATCCGGATTTGTGTGTTGGTGTTGCTCCTCTATTGGAGTAGTCTGTGTTCTGGGGAGAGAGATTCATGTTTCTGTTTTGGAGAGTTTTTTTTTCTAATTTGTGAGATTTGGCATTTTTGTCAAAGGGGGAGAGAGATCATGTGAAAAAATTCTTTCTAAGTCCTGATCTTAGGGGGATTTTGCTGGAGTTTGCTGGTGATATCTTCTTTCTTTGCACTGACTATTTTTCACATTCATATGTTGCCATCAATGCCAAAGGGGGAGATTGTTGGATATTGGCATGCATTTTTGCTGCTAGGATATGTTGTTGTCATTTATGTCAACATATTCCTGTGATTTATTCTAGTGTGTTTGGTAAGATTTTTTGATTTGGTTTTGCTATTGTTGCTTTGCTGATCACTGTTTTGCTGAGTTCGGTATGTCCTCTGGTATATTCCGGTGTGATCAAATCTGGTGCTGATATTTTGGGATATTGTTTGGGATGGCCTTTTGTATCTTCATTTCAAATGGTTCATGATTTGGTACTCCGCAAGTTATCTTTCTTCGTGACAGTTGTTGATTGGTTGTGTTCTTAAGCTTTCAAATGTTGACTGATGAAGATTTGAAAAGTGGTGTTGGTGCAGTTGTTCCTGATGATTATAATATGCTTTCTGGCATTTCTTAGTCATTTCCTATTCACTTTGTCAATTTGTAGTGATCATTGTGTGATTTTTTGGCTGTTTTTATCAACCAGTAATGATTTGTGTGTTATACAGTTTTTCTTGGTGGTGTAGCGTGTTGCAGTTGATCTTGGCGTGATTTCTGGTGGAGTTGTGCATTTGGGAATTTGATTTAGGACCATGTTATCTTATGTAAACTATTATATTGGTCTGGTGGTCGATCTTTGTATCGTGCGATACAATTTTTTAATTGAGGGTTGAGGGTTTAGTCGACCTTGTTATCAAGGTTGATGAATTGTATATATAGGTGATATAGTTATGTAATTTGGGTGTCATTGTTGTGTCTACATTATCAGAGAGAGTTTTTTCTATGAACAAGTGATTTATCCTTCGGTGTTGAGTTTGAGGAGGGATTAGTGTTGCAAGGTAGACATCTGTGCTTAACCAGAACTGTAATCAAACATTTAGAGATGTTATCCTTTCAATTCATTTCTTATAAATTGTAGTCTGAATCTTATTGTAAGTCGGTGAGACTTCCTTGAGGGTTGTAGCCTTTTGGGTCATTATATTTGAGCAGTGAGCTCTAGGCAGTATGCCTAAATGCATGTGCATTCCCCATTGTAATATTTTCACATACTACTGCAAAGTATCATCTTACTGTGGGTAGGTTCCCACCATGGTTTTCCCCTTAACCGGGTTTTCCACATTAAAATCTTGGTGTTGTGTGTTGTGCTTTCAATTTGCCTATCTGTCTTATTGTTGTAGTTTATTAGATTTGTTTGGTAGTTAATTTTGTTATTTTGGTGAAGACGGATTCACCCCCCCCCCCCCCCCCTCTCAGTCTTCCTTCTTGATTGTTGCTAACAACAAACATCCCCATGATTAATATCATTATCATAACATAAGAGAGTCATCTACACTTCATCAAAACAAAACGTGTAGAATGTTGTAGTCATCAAAATCATTTTTGCCATCAAAATGCCCAAAAGTACAACATTTTTTCCTTTGCCATTCTTGTCCATCATTTGGTTCATAGTTAAATAGTTTGTACCCATGTTCTCACAATTTTAATTAGTATTGCTTTCAAATTAATGTTTATTAGTTTAGATAGTTAAAGTTCGATGATTATTCACAAGCAATATATTTTTAATTGCTATTGATATATCTTCTCATTTTAATCAAGATCCTTTCATATGTCATTATACGATGATACTTAACATAAGGTCTCATTAATCCTACATCCAACTAATGAATCTAGGCTTCTTGGTTCACATTAGTTCTCCCATTGAAAACACATCTCTTCTCCATGTTACTACTTATCAAATTGCCATTAGTTTCATATCCAAAGTCATACTATATTCTAGTCGGTTAGTATTACCGAATCATGCAGTCGGTACACACAGAGAAGTCGGTATGAACAGTCTAGTCGTTATAGAAGAAAGCAGTCACAGAACATAGTATTCACTGAACTATTTACCGAGTAAAGTTTCATGGCTACCAAGAGATAAAGTTAACTCACTGAGTTGATATTCACCGAGTGAAACATTTTACCAGATACATTGAACCTGGACATGCACATGAAAATAAGTTACAAGATCGAGGCACATCTAACCGTTTTTGCATTGGAAATTGCACTATGAGATTGTGTATGATTACAAGGTCAATCTAACCTATGAGATATTTTGTTTAGTTATTCATTCGAAGAATCTTTTTGTAAGATCGAAGCAATGAATCAGATCACCGCTGTAAGAGATCTATTTATACAGCATGATTCTAGGGTTAGAAATATGAGATGCAATAAGAGATAATAGTATGTATGCATGAAGGAAGACTGTTACAGAGACACAGAGAGGTCACCGAGAAGTTATCAGTGAACAGTCAAAGAACAGAGTAAACAGAAGGGTTTACCGAGTTTCATTATGGGTTACCAAGGTATGCTACAAGCTAGGTAATCTTATTCAGAGCACATAGAATCTGCTTTAGCATTTTAGATGTAAAGTTGCAGATATTTGTAATGATTTTATTGTAACATTTTGAAGTTGTAATAGAAACCTTTAACAGGGTAAAAGACTCTAACCAAGTCTATAAACTGTAAATCCTTTAACCAGATGCTACACTTATATAGTGTTGTAAAAATCCTTTAGTAAGGTAGATCTAACTGATCTTGATACTCCTAACAGGGTAAGCTATCAGAAATAGCCAAATGTGTCTCTAACCGAGCATTCTTTATTATTGCAGTAGTGAAGTTGTGGGTGCTATCCCCACCGCAGTTTTTCTTTCTAACCAAGAGTTTCTGTGTGACAAAAATATATGTGTTATGGAGTGAATCATGTATGATTGTTATCTGTTGATTATAGTTTTATTTTATGTTACTGCACTATTCTATTTATGCATAACAGTAAGGTTATTATCAAGGAAAAGTTTTGGAGTATTGATTCACCCCTCCCCTCTCAGTACATTAGCTTTCTATATTGGGCCTAACACTCCATGTTAATAGATTTTTATGATGTTCCTTTGTTTCCTTATCTTTTCCTGAGGAATCTTCTAATGCAAATAATTACCTTCACCTAAAGTTACTACTTTTTTTAACCTTTCTTTCATAGCTTATTTAAGCTTTATTCAGTAAAGAACATAGTTGCTAATTGATAGTTATCAAGTAGGTATTCATTACTATATATCTCTTATCCTTAAAATTTATTTATAAGGTGATTTAAATCAATAATAGATTATTTAATTTAACCATAAAAATACCAATTAAACTATCTTTAATATTTACTCAAAACATCAAATTTATATTTACTAATATTGAATAACAAGGAAGAACTTCCTGGTATCTGAAATGAGGTGGCCCTCTTATTCATGAAGTACTTCACCCTAGACAAAAGGAAAAGATGGTTTCATCTGTAGATCTTCCCCATGTTGAATCATCTTGGCCACGGAGTAAGAATGAATTTTCCTTAATGGGTTTTGTCCTCTTTATCCCAATCTTTCTCTAAAGCTATTGTCAAGGATAAACCACCTCTCTATTAGGGCATCATTCATAGGTTGTATAATATCCACTAGGCATTAATCCCCTCTGGTGGGATCCCCTCAGTTGATATCAAGTCCACTTATGACCCCGATTTATATGTTGATCTTATTGTCACTCCCTCTAATTTTGGTGAAGTTTTTCATTCGGGTTCAAAAATGCGCATGAGAAAAAAACCTGCACACATGGCTAAATTTAAGGCCATTGTCACCACTAAAAAAGATTCAAATGTTAATACCTAGCCTAAGTCGCATAAGAATGTGGAGAATGTGAAGATTGTTGAGGACTCGAGCTCTAATTCTTTCTCCTCAGATGAGTCAGAATCTTCAGAAACCACTAGGTCGGATTGGTCCCTTGCTAATACTACCAATGTTGATGCTAACTCGAGCCTCTCCCCCTCAAACCCCCCCTCCCCTGTTGGGTACGGTTGTCATTGCACTAGATGTTTGACCTATCAATGACCGCTACAACCACCAGACACACAGAATCCATGGGAGGCGGTTAAGTCATTTCACAAACCCACTGCTTGTGCTGCACAGAGACCAAGGGCGCACACCTTGCAACAATCCCCCCATCAACACAATCAGGGTTTGAACCCATGACCAAGCTCTGATACCATTTGTTGGGTATGGTTGTCATTGCACCAAAACGTCGATCTGTCAATGCCTGCTACAACCACCAGAAACATAGAATCCATAGGAGGTGGTTAAGCCATGTCGCAAACCCATCACTTTTGTTGCATAGAGACCAAGGGTGCACACCTTGTAGTTCATCACCTCTCCCCCCCCCCCCTTCTCTGCTAATACCAAGCCCTTGAGTTCTATTTCAGTGCTTACTAAAATTGCGAAGGACCTTTAGTAGAGGTAGAAGCCAAGGCTAACACCTAGGTGGATGATTTAGAAAAGGAAAAAGTGTGGAAAATTGCCAATGACCTTGTTGGCCTTATGGGGCAATGCCAGGATAAGGTGGGAGGGAAGATTGATTATATGGATGCTAAGATTAAAAGGGCAGGGACCAAAATTGAGTCAAATAAAGTAAATAAATCATAAGAGGGCCTCAAAAAGAAAGTGAGGAGGTTACCCTTGCATGCAGGAATGTGGCCAATATGCAAAATGCCTCCCTTCAACCATCTAGGATGAGATGTAAAATAAAAGAGTGAAGAAGAGAAAATGCATGGAGTCTCTGGCTATGGGTTCTATCCCTATTGCATCCCTGGTTAAAGCCACCCCCGATTCGATGTTGGTCTCCTTTGGCTTTGGGATCGAGTCAAGAAAAAAAGTGTCATCTTTTGATAAAGTGTTAATTTTATGCCAAGATTGGCAATAAAAGGTACCCCCATGTAGTAGACCATTTCTTTGTGTCTGTACTGGGTGGTTGTTCTATTTTTTCTAGGTCTCAGTTTGTCTTTGTTTTTTTGGTTTTTTAGTTTAGTTGACGGCTTTCAGGTTACCCTAATAGGTTTTTTCTATGTTTAGTGGGGTTTTTCTGCTAGTTGTACATCCCTCATGTGCTCTTGGTGTCGCTTTGTGGATATGCAATGGTATAGGCCTTATTAATCAAAACAATGAATAAATGTCTATTAATATTCACAGTCTAATGTTATAAATCAATAATTATTTTACTTATAATATTTGTATTAATAAATTTTCAATTTAGAACTTGATAAAAGATTTTGTATTGATCAAATTCCCTTCATAAAATAAAATATAGATTTCTAGTGATGGTCCTTTAGGAAAAGCATGAGCCATATTATTACGAGGATGTGAATCATTAGCAACATGAGTAGAATTATCAAAAATATCTCTCCCTGTGAGGGATCTCTCCTTGAGAATGTTGTAAATCTTCCAGCTAATCCCAGAAACACCTTTGGTCGCCTCAATGATCAGCTTAGAATCTCCTTCAATGACCAATATTTTAGAGTCAATAGTGAGAGCCAATTTAAGACCCTGGAAGAGCATTAAGGCTTCGGCTAGGTTACTCAAGGATGAACCAAAATTGCCAGCATAGGCCAAAACCAAATTACCCAAATTGTCTCTTATAATTTCACCTCCCGCCGCAACCCCATTGCGGGCGGCGCCATCAAAGTTGAGTTTAAACCATGAGGGGGAAGGGGCCGACCATCTAGTGTTGAATCTCTCCAACCTTTTAGTATTGTCATAGTGGAGGAAGTTGTTAGGGAATTCCCATTTCCTAAACCAACTGCAATCCATCTCCAAATGGGCGTTTTGTGGGCTTTTCCATTTGCAGACCAAAGCATTTCATCTTATGTTTGTAATTGATAGGAAGAGAACATTAATTAAATTTATCACTAATAAATTGGATTTGAAATTTTTAATAAGAGGTTTTATGTAAATGTTATATTCTTCAGAGAGAAAATTAAGATGAGTTATTTGAAATGTAAATTGATTGATCATCAAATCGGACATTATTTTAGTGGTAGAGCATCGTAATAGTGAATGAGTGGTCATGTGTTGCTCCTCGTTTGTCCAAGTGAAATATTGTAATGGTATTAGAGCTAGAATATAGTAGCCTCTCAAACATCTACTTTGTGATTTAAAAGAATATTGCAAAATGAATATAACTATTCAAAAAGACAATTATTTAATTAACTAAAATTATTCTTCTATACAACTATTATAGTTAATTTTACAAAAAATAACATTCAAAAATTTTAATCTATTCAAAAAATTCAATTTTTAAAAATATTTTAAATTAAAAAAATCATAAAAATGAAATATAGGATTTAAAGTCTGAAGGAAACAGGGGGGAGGGTGGGGGAAATGAGAGGAAAATCAGCATACCTTTTTCACCAATATCTTAATAAACAATAAAAGGAATAATTATATTTGATTAATTATAGAGAAAAAAAAAAGGATTCCATTATACATATTGTTGTAAAGCGTAGAATATTTGGTGACGTAATTCCAATTACGTAATTCCTATGTAGGTGCTTGCAATTTACGCTGAAAATACCAGTGGACGGTGACGATACTTATTCACTTCCAACAAAGTCCACAATTTTTATTCACTTTCAAATTTTTATTAAAAATATTTCCAAAAACAAAAACTGAACTGTGGCTGGCAAGTCAGTAGGCCCATCGCCTCTTATCTTCAAGGGGAAAAATTAAGAATCTTCTTTTTTCTCCTTTTCGCTATGTTTGGGAGGAAACACGTCATATGTTTAAGGAATGATCCAATCTCTCTGTAGAGATAAGATTTCATTAGATGGCTAAGGAATCTATGTTTTTTGAGTAGATCCATTGTAGATGGACATTTTTGTTGTCTATTTAAGTTACAAGTCGAAAAGAAGTAGATAAGGCAATTGGTCTCAAAATTGTGAGCATCAGAAGTGCAATGGCTAACAAGAATGGCATAGATGTAACAGAGTTTGCCCATTTTGCAAATCCCGACTGCTAAGATTTTTTTCTTTCGTTGAAATTTGATTTTGCTCTTTTTTTTTAACTTGTTTTGAATGGTGTGTTCTCTATCTTACGCTTTTTCAATTATTTTTAATGGAGAAATCTGAAACCTTTTCAACTTAAAAACCTAATCTTCTATTTTGATTGTTATAACTACCTAGAATGTACTCATCTATTAATGTTAATTGTACTGTTATTAGCATTACTTTATGTTTAGAGTAATTCTAAACTTCCCCTAAACAGCACCTGATTTTTAAATTGGAGGATTATATATAAATCCTAATTACTACAAGGTTGTTGTTGTTATGTATATTGATATGATGTAATGGGCGATTGCAAGGAAGATCCGGTGCACAGGAGATGCATTGCTGGAAGCCTAGTGAATGTTTTATACCTCCTTGAAGCCCAGGGCATAGTACGATAGTGATAGCACTACTCTCACTAGAGTGATGCAAGTGCATGTTTCACATATGCATATGTATATTTGAACAGTAATGTATCAATATCTTTTTCTTTCACATACTTATATTATAGAATTATAGGCACGTGTGAACGTGGAGGTGCAGAGTAGTGTGTGATTGGAAGGTTTGTTATCTTATGTGCAAGCATTTATAAGTAAATTGTTAGACACAATGCACCACTGAGAGGGGGAGGGGGTGAATCAATGGTTCTCAAATCTCTTTCTCTTTTGTAGTCTTATGTGAGCATACCGGTTGATAGATTTAACTCAATGTAGACTTACCGGTTAAGAAGGAGACTAACTTAAATGCAAACACACTCACAAGGGGACATCACATAACACCAGTATATACGAGGAAAACCCAAGATGGGAAAAACCTCAGTGAGCAATGTTGCTGGAGTCTACTACTCCAATCCAACCTCACAATAAACACAGTTACAAAGTTTAGGGTACCAACCCAAGGAGCACCAACCCCTACCTAATTTATGGGCTACAACCCAAAGGAGCACCAACCCCTGACTTTAGGGCACCAACCCAAGGAGATACAACCCCTGCACCGAGCTACAACTCGGTGTACGCAATATAAACATCAAATACATAAGTAGTTATCTTGTTACAAGTGAATCTTGCAACCATTATATATATCTTTATCTGTCGGTGAAATACCTTCTTTGCTTCACCGACTCACTTCTCTGTTGCTTCTTTGCTGGTACACCCTACCAGTTTATCTCTCTTCTGAATTGCTCTCACTGCTCTGCTCTTCACCAATCCAACTCTCTGTCGGTTCTTTGTCTATCTTCTCTGCAGTCTTCTTCACCTCTATTCTGTCGGTATGAGTACTACCAATTCTTCTCTCCAACCAATTGAATGCTTCAACCAAGTTCTCTCTCACTCCCACTCTCTTCACAGATGCTCGATGAGCACTTGGCTGATTTGCTCTTACTTGCAGAAGTCTTTTACTTCGCAATCACACCATCTTCTTCTCTTCAGTAGCAGCAACCATTCTCTTCGGCCCCCACACTTATAGCAAGGTTTTCCCTCCATAAACCAATTCAAAATCCAGGCGGTTAGCATTTCCTCACCTTCCTCAAGGAAAACCAAATCCAAGCACAATCTGATCTTTCTGACATCTAATTGCATAGCTCCGCCATTTTCGCATCTCCTAGATCACACCTTTATCTTTGGCGACTTGCTTTTTTACCCTCATAGTTGATCCCTCAATCAATCACAAAATTTTGGTCGTTTTGTTTTCTCCACCGCCTTGATCTTCTGAATCACTCTTAGCTGACTCGTAGTTGTCTTCCATACCTCGAGCCTCAAACCCCTACAATAGCTCTGCAACTTGTCCCGTGATTTGAGTGACATCTCATTAAAGTTGACCAACCCTGCAACAACCCTATCGATGTACATTCCATCTTTATCCAAACACGTGTTCGCCACGTTGACTTCATGTGACATCCATATCGACTAACTGCCAGCTTGGCACTTCATGTTGGTTCAAATGGGATCACCGATCAGCTACTCAACCGGTTCCTTTTTCTTGCCGATTTGTTAACCTCATCGATGTCACACATTGTACTGGTAACCTTATCATATCTGCATTTTGCACCTTGCTCATATTACAAGTGAGCTTTACATACCAGTCATCACTCTTGATGATATCAGTCATCATCCTTCACTAGACTCCTTCATCGGTCAAACCATTCTTCTAAGACTATATCTTCTCAGCCTGCCTTCTCTGTCGGTCTAGTGCATAACCCTGATCTCATGCACTTAAGGCATTCCCTCAGTTCACCGATGGATCTAGAGTGATCCTTCAAGTACTTTCCTTTACCTATTTACTCTTATCCACCAAACTATAATGTACTTAATGCATATAGGGGATAAGCTTTACTTACTTGGTGGAGGAACACCTTGTCATCTGCTCATGTGGGTTCCCTGTTTGTGCAGCATATTCTCAAACAGACATATGTGAACCGGTGTTAGCACATACACTGTCAGTCATTGCTTCTCATGATGACTCCTGTGGGAGTCCTTGTTGTTCAGCAACCTCACAGCATACCGGTGACCTGTTCAATCTTCTCTTTTGGTATGGATGTGATTCAAATAACATTCTGCCTCTTCATCATAAACAACTGCTCAAACACCTCTCTTATCTCATCACACAAGCCGGGCATTATCTTGTGTGCAGGTGACTCCTGAGGTCATATTTCTTATATTACCGGTGTTCTACAACACAAGGTGATATCCAAGATATCACATCTTGTACTCCTCCATTGCAATGTTGCACGTACATCTCATCTACCAGTGGTCATCCCATACCGGTTGACATCAATGACAACACAATGCCAACATAAATTTTATTTTTAATTTTATATTACTATCTAAAAATAATAATATAATAAATGTTTGGATACATGCATTTCATTTAAAATTTGTATTTGTATTTTTTATGATTTTAAATATTATATGTTTCAATATTTGAAAGAAGAAAAATAGCATATAAAAATATCTTAATATATAAACATAGTTATTAGTGAAAAACAATATGAATTTGTACAAAAACAAATGAACATATTTTATTTTATCACTTTGAGAATGCATATATTTCTATACAATTAGCTCTACATCATTGCTTTTATACCAATTCGTATATGCCTACCTTTCTCCTATTTATCACACCTACTTATGCACCTCTCTCAATTTTGTTTCTTTCTACCTAGATTTGACCATCATATTATTCTTAAATAAGTCTATGTTTACGGTGATAATCGTGTGAGTGTGAACTTGTTCCCTTCCGACTTGAAATTAAAGCTCGAAATTGAACAATATTGACACTCTTAATCCTTCTATTTTAAAAGTAAATTGATATTTATTTTGTTACAATATATATTATGTAGTAGAAGTGAAGTATATTCAATTATGTCATTATCATCATCGAGAATACACATGTCCTCTCTTTCATACTAGAAAATTAGAGAAATTAACAAAAACAAAAATTAAATTTGGTGTAATGTAAAGACTGAAATACATGTATTTATAGTTCCTTGCCTATTATTTTTTAACTTGATCAATTTCAAGGAGTTTATTTGGAAGAAATTTTCTCCCTATGATGAATCATATTGCTTAAAATATTTAGAAATATCATATTAGTCCTAATCATTTGAGAAAATTAGAGTAGAATGTTATATATCACAATAAGTTTTAGTAAAAATTATCATTATTTGTATTGGTGAATACAAACATAGAGCATAGATTCCATAATTGCCTCATATGTTTAGAACATATATACATGCATATTCATTTCATATTTATCTACTCTCTTTAATCATTTACAAAAAAAATCAAATTTTTTATTTAAAAACACTATTAAATATTTGATTAAATCTAGATGTATTTATCTTATACTTAATTCAAAATTTATAATACCTTTTTATATCTAGTGATTTTTACCCAGAATCTTAATAAAATTATTATTATTATTTTGGCTCAGTAAAAGGTCAAGGCTAGATAAAATTAAAGTAAGACCGATTCGAAACATTAGAGTCATGATTTTCAGAGAGACTATAAAAGTCATAACCAAAAAGGACCAAAATTGTCCCATCAACAAGAGATAAAAGCTACTGCAATGAGTATAATAGGCCACAAAATTAAAAACCACAAAACTGAAACTTCTACAGACAAGAAGCTAAACCAACTAAGGGTCTAGATAGTATAAAACATGCTATAAAAACACTATCATAAAGCCTATGAAGAGAGGGATTTGTATCATGTGATTAACAAAAAGAAACAGGGGCACCTTTGAACTTGTTAATCCAATGCATCTTGATGGGAAGAGGAAGGTTGGGCATGTCTAGAGGATGGTCCAAGAGAGAAGGCCATAGAACAATAAAATTACTATTCTTAATAATAAAGCATTATGTTAATAAAATAAATTGAATATTTTATAATTCTATCTTTCATAAATAATTACTCTTATATTAATTTTTTTCTCTAATATATGGGTAGGAGAAGAAATACAAGAGCATAAGTGGCATCCTATATAATATAATTATATTAGTTAAGAAATCAAAACATTAAATCTATAATATGTATATTGAACTATTTTGTTTAGTTTATTTTTTACACTACGAGAAATTTATAGGTATGTAGATTTCTTGCTAATTGGAATTATAATTTATGATTGGATATTAAAAGTATAAGCTTCCACTAGAGCATAACCAAAATTAATTATTCCAAATCACCATAACTTTAACCCCTGAACTTTGTAGCAAGTGACCACTAGAGAAACAATGACAACTGCACCAAGATTTAAGATCTTAAAATATTAATGCCTACTTGAAAATATGCAAGACACAACAAAGTTAGAAAGAGCGTAATACAGACACATGCTCCATGTTCAACATAAAGAGATAACACTTAGGAGCTTAACTTTAAAGAAATCATTACTATTTAATTTAAAATACTCTACAATTCTTGGGAGATTCATAAAACCCTTGACTGACAGTATCTGATCACCTTGATCCAACTCTACCCCCACATTAGCCAAATGATCTCCTATAAAATGTGTTTCTCTATAGCAATGAACCACTACATAATCATCAAATTTGTCAAGACATTTCAAAATATCCGAGAAAATATATCTAAGCCTCCAATTCAAAACTTGTTTAGAGTTAAGGGTGTTGATTATAACTTGAGAATCCCCTTCAATGTGAGACTTATCAATATGAAAGGACAAAGCTAACTATAAACCTTTATATAAGGCAATAGCTTTTGCAATGTTGTTTGTATCTGGATGCAGTCTTAAAGCCAAAGTTGTGATGAAATACTCTTTTCTATTTCTAATGATGCAACCAGCTCTTGAAGGACCTAGATTTCCTCTAGCTTCCCCATCAAAATTTACCTTTAAAAGCCCTAACTAAGGAGGTTTCAACTTAATATCCTTCCTTACTGATTTGGATGGAGCATTTTGTATAAGGATCCCTTTGAAAGGAAGAGAAATGTGCAACCAAATATTTAAGACATTGGAATCTACAGAAGTGAACACATAACTAAGATTATTTGATCTTGAAGTATATGCTTTAACATATTCTAAAATTGAGGCCTCAATCTAAAGATTAACTTGATGAATTGACTGCTTTTGTTTCCTAAAAATTCTCTTATTACATTCCCAGCATAAATTTCAAACAATAATTGGAGGAGAAACCCTCCAAATTACAAAGAAAGATTCTTTGTGAAGGATGGGCCAACCTTCAAACAAGTCAGGCAAAGTATTAGACATGGGAGATGACCAATTCAATTTTTGACAAAGCCGACTCCAACAAGATTATGCAAATGGGCAATTTAGAAGTAGATGATCTCTACTCTCAAGTTGAGAATTATAAAAGACACAGTTAAATTCTTGTGCAATCCCCAAATCAACTAGTCTAGAACTAGTCAAGATCTTATTATTTAGAGCCAACCATGTGAAAGCTCCTGCTTTGGGAAGAACTATTTCATGTCAGCAAAATGAGAAGGCACGATGATTTTTTCAAATGTCTTGCCACCTTAAGGATAAGTAACCCTATTTAACTAAATATTGGTCGATTTTGTTTTGGGTCCAAACCAAAAAAGAAAAATCATTGCTTAAGAATTGTTGTCTTTCCTTCAAAATAATGGATAGGAGATATTTTTGGGTTTAAGGAAAGTTTAAGTGATTGAAATATTTCTATTGATAGATAACTAGACCATTTGTGAAATACTTTAATAAATAGTTTTGAACATGAGGACCCCAAGACCGTAACAACACTTGGTTGGCTTGAAAAATCTCTTTGTTTTGGTTTAATTTACAGGATCTATTCCAAGAATCATCCCAAAATTTGGCTTTATCACCAGCCTTGATAACCCAAGATAAATATGGTAGAATTACTTGTCTACACTTAACAATAAAACCCCACATATTTGATCCTTTTGGAGGATTTGCAACTGTAAAAAATCTCTCCGGCTGATTTGAATCCAAGTACTTAGTGTAGACACATAAAAAATTTCATTAAAATGTCCTCATAATTAAACTTAATTTTTCCCATTATCAGGTGGATCCTTATTATTATATTGTTGGTTAACGGATTTATCACCTAACTCTATATTCTCACACCCACAAAAGGTGACAAATGTAAAAACAGTTGAACTAGTCTAAACAAACTAATTACGGATTGGTTCTCTACTTATTTTACAAGGTGGCAGCTACCTTCTGATGATATTCAATGAATAGAAATTAACTAAAATTGTTTTAACCAGAAAGAAAATAAGGAAAAGAGCTTTTAACTAGAAAGCTTTGAAAAGGCATGCACAATATATAAATACTTTTTAGATTTTCCGAGATTCTGAAACAACTAGGTCACTACAAAATACCATTCAAAGATAAAATTTTAGCAGCAATGAAAAAACTAAAAACATTCACCACTTCAAATATAGATGCATCCACAAATAACTATTCAAAATAACAAAAGGCATTCACACACCATAATTCAAATATTACGAATATCTGAAGCCTCCAACAAATTTTATATATTCAAAACAAGAAATAGAAATATGTTTAAAGAAGTTTTTGTTCTTAAGAAAAAAACAAAGTTTGCCCAAAAAGATCCTAAAATGAAAATAAGTCCAGCTATTTAAAACATTTAGAAAAAATGGTTTCTTGAAGACAACCGTTATTTTTAAAATAAGTATTTTTGGATTCCAAGCCAATATTCAAGAAAAGCAATTAAAATAGAAAAACTATGAAACTGCCCCTGTCTATTCAACTTCCGATTCATTATCACCAACGATCTCCACCTCCTAGTCAGAACGTGCCACCTCTTGAGCTTTAAACCTTTGTTTGTACTCACAATACCTGTTCACAATCAACTCTAGGTTTGGATCTTCTGGTATTGTTGTGATGCATGATCGTGTTCTCCATTTTGAGGTCAACCAGTCAGTAGTGGCAATGTTTTTGTGCATCTCATCCATCTCAGTTTCAAAGGTTCTGGTGTGCATCTGCAAGTGACACAATCCCTTGAAGGATTTTAAAGAAATATTTTGAGGATCCCTGATGTTATTTTGGTAATTCTCTTTGAACTAGCCCATCATTTCACCAAGTTCCCATACACTCTCCTAAAATCTATCCATAAGATCAACATCCAAAGCACAAAGATTATTTTTTATTTTTAGCATATCATTCAAATACCGCTTTAGGGCATCATCAATGTCACTGATATAGTCATGGTAGATCCTTTATTTCCACTCCAAGGCTTCTCACCAGATAAGATCAATTTCTTTAGGATGTGCTACTAAATTTTTGATCGTCAGAATGGCAAGGTTTAATGTGGTGATCTTAGTAACTTCTTTCGAAAGAACAAATATGCTCCCATGTTCTTTTCTAACCTATTGTAGCTCAGCTAACAATTCCTTTCTTTAATTCCAAATATTAACATATAACACCTTGAACTTGTTAATATAACTAACACCAATCCTATACATTTCATCTATCCATTCAATAACAGCATTAGCATATCCTAAATTACCTTTGACTTTTTTTACAATATCTGGATCAAGCCCCTACACATGTGAACTTGAAGCCTCCCCAATTGCATGATTTATAATAGATGAAATGAAATCCTTCAATGACTGCACTTGGGATTGTAGCTCTGGATTCTTCTTCTTCTTCTCTTGAGCCCTTTTAACAATGCATGGATTGAAATAGGATCAGCGATCTCTAAGAGCTGGTGACTAGATACAGGATCAGAAATGATTTCAGACATTATCTTGTCCTTTTCAGGCTTACGAGAACTCTGTAACAGCAGTACAACCGCATCTATCTCACTGGAAACATGAGTGGACACTTTCCTTTTCTTCTCTGCCTCTGTCTTTAGCCATGCTAGAGAGGTTCTTTAAAGTCCTAACTCTTTATTTACAATGTTGGGGGTATCTTGCACAGGAGAGGAGGGCATTTCAACAAAATTTGAAAAAAGAATGATCATCAATTATCTGTTGGTAAATACCTTCAGAATCAACAAGAGGAGAATTCCCTCTAGATAGTGTAGCTTTGTCATCCCACTCACAAGTTGATTTTAGCCTAGCACCAATTTCTTCAGGCTTCTCCTGATCGCCGCCTGACTGAGAACCTCGAGTTGGTAACCTATCTGCAGATTTGGTTGTGATGTTGTAACAGGGGAAGAGGAAACTACTCTTATCTCCCTATGAGATGATGACCTTTGGCTTTGTGAGGAGATGACATGTTCTTTCCACTTGCCACTTAACCAGTCAGATGTTCTTCTCAATATTGGAGTAGTACAAACCATTAGGTCTGAGACCTCCTCTTTGGACCAATCAACTTTTGTGGGGGCCACATTGACAAGAGTATGATACTCTGGGTCCAAAATGACATCATCTTGTATCATGTCATCAGGGACATTGAAAGAGACACCAAGAGTATGAATTTTCTCCAAAGAAAGTCTCATAAAACTTCTTTTGAACACGTCAACATCATCTAAACAATCTTTCTAGAAATCCTCGAGTTCAGGTTGATGCATATAACCCTTGGCTTCATAAAAATTATTCTTCACATATCCCTTGTCATCAAAATTATTTCTAAATGGTAGAGGTTGAAAATGAAACTTCTCTAGAATGCTTTCCACAGCCTTAGGGGCGCCATTTGTTTTGCAAGAGAAATGAGGTGTGGAGAATGGGAAGGAGTGTGTTTTATTTCTCATGTTAAGATACTTAACACTCACCACAACCATCTAGTGGCAAACTTCCAAGAAAACAATATAATCAGATGGTTAACAAGGAAATTTCAACAGGGTCTTTTCAAAACCCCCAATCCTAAGGTATGTGAACCTATCAAATTGGGTGAAGAAACTTCCAAACTACATTACAAAGGTTGTAGAGTCACGATAAATCCATAAACTAGGGTTTCCTTCTATTTTTATAACCATACCCATCAAGAATACATCATTGACATAGGAAAAAGCCTGCATACCCTTATGCATAGTGAGCTGGGGAAATTTCTGATAGACGAGTGTATATGCAAGGAGAGGATGATGCAATTCCAACCCCGACCAAGCAGACTCTTGACTAGCTAGTATGAAAATCAAGTACGAACACATATGAAAGGAAAGGGATTGGTAGAAATTCCACAATTGTTCATGCAAATGAGAGCTAATGATGGAAACCCAGTCAATAAAACTCCCGGGAGCACAAATCACTAGGATAAAATGGCACATCTAGAATTTAAAAGAATCAGTGCAAGCACTCCCTACAACACAATGTAGAAGAACTATAATGTCTGCAACTTCATCCTTAAAATGAATTCTTTTCAATTTGGTGGGCAATTGAAACTTACCTCCTTTTTCAGACTTCAACCATTTTTTAGCAATGTAGTTCATACATCAAAATCCATGCATTCTGAAATACTCTTCACCAACTAGAATGGACATGTCTTTAGAGGCTTTCCTCTCATGTAGGTACAAAGCGTGAGAGATGCTTTCAACATTAATTTGTGCTAAAACCCTACCCCTGTCTTCTCGGATTTCTTGTGTCTCTAGGTTGTATCTTTTGAAGCATGCAATAATTAAATCTACACAAGCCACGATAGTTGGAAAACTAGCTGCAAAAGCCAAGCCACACTGAAGAATTATTTCCTGCAATAGAGCTCCCCTATCTCCTTCAAGCTCTTATAGGAAAGTCTCTAGGTTCAATAGTTCAACCTATGTGTCTCACACACTTGGCCAGTGGTTTTGTATCACACTTTACATGGAAACAAGCTAGATAATGCACTTTTTTAAATTCAAAAATGAGAGTTGGTTCAAAACTTATTTTCCACCTCGTCTTTGTTCTTGAGTGATGTGACATGCCTTAAATGTTCCTTTTACTTCACCATTTAAAACGGTCTTTTATTTCAGCTTGTTCCCACTGAGAAGGAAAACAACATTAGTTTGTACAACAACTTGACGCAAAGGCAATGCCCCAAGACCTAGGTGATACTTACAAGTTGCTCTGTTGGGGAAAATATGAGCTTATGAACCTACGGTCGGGACTTACAAACTTTCCACAACTCCCGCTAGAGTTACTAAAGCACAAGACAATGGGAGATCGGGCGATCGGATACTTTCAGAAATTTCTAACCTCGTGACAAGACTTCAAAAAGAGACACCTCACGCGAAAAGACTTTGAAAAGAGACACATCGCGCGACAAGACTTTGAAAACTCATAAAGCTCGCGAGAAGGAGCTTGAAACATGAAGCGATAAAGAAACACTTAGAAAAATTTAGATGGCGGTTCCAAAAATTAAAAGGGGGGCTAGTTCATATATAATAATATTATTATTAATTATTTCATTCTTCATTATATTATAATATTCATATACATTATTATTCTTCATTCATAATTATTCATCAAATCTATTCAGTATTTATTATTCTTCATTATCTCATAATATTTATATTATATTATTCCTCATCTAATCCATTAATATATTATATTATTAAAACCATTTTCCAAACCTCCTACATATCAACTTCATCTTCTATTTATCATCTCCCACTCCTCTCTATTTCACTCACCTATTGAGTATGGAATAAATACTTACACCCCAAAACCAATATGTTTATCCCACATTCATCCTATAGCTTGGATCCACCCTAAGAATATCTATAAAAATGCAGCCCCCTCTCTCATTTGAGGCTATCTAGCAATCTAGCAATTAGTTCACTTTTGCATTCTTCTTATCTTGCATTTTGCTTTCTTTAGCTTTCTTTGCATTCATAATCTCAAATCTCTAATAAACCATAGCTTATTGTGTGTTCTTCTGAGAGACATATTATCTAAATAAGATCTTGATTTAAGGAGTTCAATGGAGTATCCATGTGTGTTTCTAGTTTAGATTTCAATTCGCATGTGTGTTTTGGTAGGAAAAGTTCATTGTTGGATGTTGGAAACAAGTTTGAATCTTTGATTCAAACACCCCATTTCCTCCATCTACACTTAGCTTTAATGACTTGGGCCCATTTCGAAGTAGACTTTGAATATAAACACCATACTAATGTTTCCCCAAGATAATATTTTTGTCCTCTAAATGATGAATACTTGATCCTCCCTCCCATTTAGATCTACAAATGTTTTGCCAAGAAACCAAAGGTATTTTTGACTTGTTGTCAATATTTCCCTTCCATTAAAAGCTTCTCAAATCTTTTTTAATTGTATGAAGAACTCATTTAGGTCTTGAAGAATTGACAAGATGAGATTGGGGATTGTACTTAACACTGATTTGATCATGAGAAGGCAACCTACTAAAGATAACCATCAATATTTCTAGGAAGAAACTTTATTGAGAATAGTTGACTAAATATGCTTCCAATAACTAGCCTTGTTTGGCCCATGAAAGAAGGGAACTCCTAAATATTTGCATGGAAAAGAATCTTGTTTAAAGCCCAAGAATTTCTGAAGAACTTTGCAAACTTGAGAAGATGTATTGAAAAAGAAAATGTTGGACTTACCAACATTAATTGTCTGTCTTGAGAATAAATAGTACATCTCTAAGGTTGTTTTAATAGTGGACGCCTCTAACATAGATGCCTCACCAAATAAAAAAAGTGTCATCTACAAAAATAATATGAGTTGTTATCAAATATGTTTCAAGAATCTACACCCATTTCCATCTGTTGATAATGTGTTGATTGTGGATCGACCTACTTAAACCCTCTACTAGGATAATAAATAAGAAAGGAGAAGTAGGATCTCCTTGACGAACTCCCTAGGAGGCGGAGAAGAAACTACAGGGGGAACCATTCATTAGAACCAAAAAAAATTCCCCTGAAAGATAAGAAAGGATCCATTTACACCATTTACCTTTGAAATCTATTTTCAATAGAACTTGAACAAGGAAATCCTAGTTTAACCTATCATATGCCTTCAACATGTCTAGTTTTATAATCATAGACGATAAACTATGAGTGAAAATAAAATGGAGTATTTAATGAGCTATCAGATATCCTTCCACTGTGTCCCTACCTAGAACAAAACCACCCTTCTCTTGTGAAACAATCTTCGGGATAATAGTGGCTAGTCTTAATGAGATGGCCTTTGTGAAAATTTTATACACAGTATTACATAAAGATGTTGATTTGAAATTAGCAAAAATTTTAGGATTATTTACTTTTGGAATTAGTGCAATGAAATTTGTCTTGGATTGTTTGAGGATGGAAGCACTTCTCCTAGATTCCTCCAAGGCATTCAAAATATCTCCACCTATGAACTCCCAACACTTCTAAAAATAAATTTAGTTGTAAAGCCATTTGGGCTAGGAGCCTTATCCAGAGACAATAAGAAGACTATTTTCTGAAATTCTTGAAGAGAGAAGGACTAGCTTGGAAAAAAAATATCCTAATTTGTGAGCATTCATGGGATTCCATCAAGAATTGTAGATTGAATTTGGCAGTTGAGTTGAGGTCTATTATTAGAAAGAAGATGAGATAAAAAGTTAAATACTTCAATTTGAATAATACTCTCATCAAAAATAGTATTTCCATTGCTATCCTGAATCCGAAAGATTGACTTGTTATGATTTTTCACCTTTGCTAAAATATGAAAAAAAAATTGTGTTACGATCACCCTCCTTAAGCCACATATCTCTAGATCTTAGCCTCCAATAAATTTCTTCTCTTTTTAAAACTTCATCAAGATTGTTTCACAAGTTATTTTGAAGATCATATGTTTGACCTGAGAGACCATAGTGGATGATTGTATCATTAATATCATTCAATTGAACATCAAATTTGCTTTTTCTTAAAAAATATTCTTGAAATAACAACAGTTCTACTCCTTAATTTTTTTTTAGCAAATTTCAATTTTTGTGAAAGCTAATACTTCCTAGTTCCAAGAAAAAAAGGAGATTGACTCCACCAAATTTTAAGGAGAGGAAGAAAATAAGGATCTCTAAGACAAATATGCTCAAATTTAAAGTGAGGCTTTGGTCTTTTAAAATTACCCTGAGAAGGGATGGATAGGTAGACTAGGAAGTGACCTGAGCCTAAAATTTTAAAATCTGGGAAATGAAATGTCCCTTGTCAACAATCCATTTTGGATTAATGAAGAACCTGTCTAGTTTTTTTGCTATATGAAGGAAGCCTTTTCTTTTGTTAGTCCAGGGGATAGAACCATTAAAAGGGCGGCAATCATAAAAGACCATTTTGAGATGTACAAACTCTCTGAAGTCATCCATTGTTTTTAAACTAGGGGAAATGGAACCCTTTTCATCATCCAAGGACAGTATGGCATTAAAAACCCTACTACTATGATCACTTCAATCCTCGTGGAGTATGGGACTTGAGATAAAGATGTCCAAATATTTTTCTTACTTACAATAGAGCTATGTCCATCAACATTTATTAGCAAAAAGGAGAGATAAAAAAAGGACACTTTCACCAAAAGCTAGTTTGCATTTGAGTTGACTAGAGATACCTACACCCTTGATTTCCTCACCAAGATAGCCATGCCTTCAAAAGCACCAATTGAAGGAGATTGGGCGGCTGACCAAAGATGCTAGTTTTTGAAATAATCATTTGAATGCTTAGATGAAATCTTTGCTTCCTAAATTAAAACCACATTCACCTCACAATTATCGAAATTAATTTTTAAGAGGAATCCTTTGTTAGGGGCATTGATGCCCCTAACATTCTAGGTTAGAAGTTCTATTGTATCCTTAGAGAGAGATATGCCCTCCTAGACCCTGAATACTACTTCATGATGAAGATTGAAGCCACTTAATTTGATTTACTTGGCTTGAAAGTGAAATAAAGCATAGTCTAAATACTAACAACAATTTCATATTTAGTTTTCTTCCTCTTAGGAGGTTATCCTCTATCTCTTTTGATTTAGAAAGGTGAATCTTTTGGTTTCTCATATTCGCATTCTCATATTTGCACTAGGAAATAGACATTTTTTTAGCAAACAATGAGAGATCATCTTGAGATGTAGTCAAGAAAGAACCTTGGGTATTCTCATTCTCGTGGAATTCCTCAACAACTAATTCTAAAATTTTGTTTTCTATTACTTGCAGCATCCTAAAATTGTACCCCTTGTAATTTTTTATTGCATTTGGGTCTTCGACTTAGTGTTTGCACACCTTGGCCTAATCGGAGACCTAATTATGCTCATACATGTCATAAATACCATCTAGCTCAAAGATGTACCTCATTGCCACCTTGATCCTACCCCAAAATAGGACAAGACCAAGGCATGGTGCCCTAGTCCTCACCAGGACTAGGGCATGGTGCCTTGGTCCTCCCTAATGGGGACCTATTTTGGACCCCCTGTCCTATCTCAAATTTGAGTGAGAAAACATCCCTCCATTTTGGGTCATGTTAGAAAATTAAATCATTTTCCCTTCAAGAAAATATATAAGAGGGATTTTCCCTCTCATTTGATGATCATCAAGAATCCACAAGCACACACAAGAGGTCTTCAAGCATCCAAGAGATCAAGCATTCAAGCACTCAAGAGAAATTGAGAATTTTTGGTCTTCCTTCAAGCATTGGAGTCGCATTAGAGTCAAGATTTCAAGTATTTAAGAGGCGATCACTATCCTAATTCTTGAAGTCCTAATTCCATGTGGAGGCAAGAAAAAATTCACAAGGTATAAGCATTTCATTTTCAGTCAATTCAACACCCCCTCAAAGAGGAGGATTTCTACTTTTAGTCATTTCAATTACATTATTTCAACCACTTGGTTAATTCCAAAATCAAGGTTTGACCTAAAGTCAAGCCCATATCACCAACACATTTCCCTTTCCTTCTATGTGCAAAAAAATAGGTGTGCATCTCTCAGGATAAGCTTCAAACACAAAGACGAAAAAATCCTTTTCGAAGATCGAAAATTTCAAAGGACCAAGAGTGGGCATCCTGGTCCCTACACACGATCCCTGCTACTTTTGGTAGTTTTCATAGAGCAGCTCTGAATCATCTCAGACTTCTCAAATCCAGGTACATGAAAAAATCCTGAATTTACAACTCACCGTTTTCTCATATTTGTCTTCATTTCTTGCACTTAGTCTTAATTCAACTAGTCAACTTACAAAAGAGGTTCAAACACATTCCATCTAAATTAATTTTCTTAATATTCAATCCTAATCTGGTTAGTGACTGAATCTAGTGTATTTTCCCCCTCTCTTGAATGTAAAGGCATCTCCCCATCCAAGCAAAAATAAGTGATTTGGTGATTTCTCCTTCTATCTTGCAAATTGTCAAGTCACCTAATTTTCCCCTTTACACTACTTGAAGAAGGAGCATTCCAACCAAGTTCTCATAGTTATCTTCTTGAGAGAAATTATTGAAATCCTCTCTTGTCATACCGAAAGGAAGTTTCCTTTTGAAACACCAATACTTTAATTTTGAGTCAATAGATCTTCCCACCCCCTAGGAAAATAAAGATGAAGGTGTATGCAAGAAGAGCTTGGAATCTAAAAAGAAACCTATCTTTATGACCAAATGGAAAGAGAGAGGGAGACCTCAAAAAATCACAAGGGAGTGAAAAACCAGAAAGTGTGAGGGATTTTATAATCCATCAACAACGCCAATGAAGAAGGAGAGTCATTTATCCTCGTAGGAAGAAAAACTTCTTAATTTCCAAAACTCCTTATAGGAGTGGAAAAAATTACACAATATTCTATATCTTCCTATCTAATATCGGAAGGGAGAGTGTATTTTGTGCCCCTCATAATTTTAATATCAAGAATTTGATAAGCCTAATTTTGAGATGAGATGCCATGATCACTAGCAAGAGTTGTGTAGTTTATCTCAAGTAAAGAAGGGGTATCTTGAGAAAAAATTTCACCCATTAGAGACTGGAATTGATTCCCATTAAAATAGAAAATCGATCTCTTAAGATGATCTGAAGTGTCTGAATGGTTAATTTCTACTGGTTGGGGATTGTTCCCATCATTCTTTGACAAATCCTGAGAGGTATCCCTTGTCAAATGCATGTTTTCTGAAGACTTCCCAATATCTAAAACCACTTTCTTAGAAGGTTAATTAAGCTAGGTATCAGCAATAACCTTGAGGGCCATTGGTAGTATCATTGTCATAGGAACAGGAGAGGGCATTTTAAGAGCACAAGACTCAGCCTTAGTAGAGGGATCTTTGCAGACTCGAATATATTCTCCAACATAATTGTCATGTAGAAGAAATTAAAACACCCCAAAGAATCCAATCTAGAGGCAACTAAATTAGGGGCATCAATGACCATGCTCTATTCCCATAAGCCATATGGGAAAAAGAACAATGTTGTGTCACACTTTTACGAAGGAAGTGGCCAACACAACTAAAACTATTTAACTTAAACTACATAAAAGTGACATTTCAAAATTAAATTTCAAAATGATGTAAACTAATCAAATATAGAAATATCAGTAAAATTTATGTCTATTATTTTTTAATTTTTTTAGAAAAAAATTGACATTTGTTTTATATATTCAAAGACAGGTTTTTTATTGCTAAAAAATGTTTAAAATTAGGGGTTCTAGTCGACGTCACTAAACAAAATGAAAATAAACTTTTTTTTTCTAATTTTCATTTTCCAAATAGAGGGCATATATATGCAGTTTAAAAAAAAAAAAAAAATTGATATATGTTTTTCTCGTAATAATATTTTAAAGTCCAACATAGCTGAATTTGGTAGTTTTCATTTAACGTCACCTTTTGTATACTAAATTTATGATTATCAAAAAATAAATTATACCCTTTTGGAGAAGATTCTGTCATCTAGTGAAAAATATATTTTTAAAATTTTTTAAATATCATTTAATATTTTTTTAATTTCTAATCAACTTCTTTTTTAACTAAAAAAAACGTACTCACAATGTTTAACTAATAAAAAATTACTAAAATTAATCATAATATTGAAAAAATTATATTTCTAGATTCATGACTTCGAGCTCTACAAAAAGGTATTTTTAGGTTTTTGTAAAAAAATATTCTTCCTGAAGAAAAATTGAGTAGAAGTGAAAATTTTCAAAAATACAAACAAAATAGGTGATTTCACTGACACATCACTTGCCACATAGGTGAGTCCGAGTTCGGTCGAACTGACTTTGACCAAACTAAGTTCAGCTTAACTATTTTGAATTGTTTTAAAAAATTCTAAGCTCAAGCGCTCACAAAAATTGAGATAATGTAGCCATTAGTCTGGTCGAACTAAATTATGTCGAACTCTTGGTGCCATTTAGGCACCACGCCAATGACACGAGATGCCACGTGGCTAGGAGGTATTTTGGGCGGACTCAATCTGACTAAACTTAGTCTAGCCGGACTACCCCCAGTTAGCCCTAAGTGCGACACAGCTTCATCCTTTTGCCCATATTTGGATTGGAAGTGCAAATGAATTGGAAATGGCTTAGAAATATCAAACAAAACATAGAAATAGATAGTGAATCAAGATTTATCAAAAGAGTACAGATCATGCCCTAAAAAAATTCCCATTTGATTGGACATAATATCAATCAAGTCCAACTCACGTTATTCTAATGATATAGAGAGAAGATTGACCCAGAATAGAAAGAATCTAGGGGAGCAAGAGGACAGGAAAAAATTTGGGGTCTAATTCTGAGTGTATAAGCCAACACCATCCATAAACCAGGACTTTTTTTCAATAATAGCATCTCTATCGCCATAACAAGAGAAAATGACAATAAAGAAACCATTCCCCTTGTCTATGTTGAAAACTTCATTTAGGCCTTTCCAAATTTTAAAAACCTAATTAGATAATGCATCTTGAGAAGGAGAACTCCTTACCTCAATATTATCAGTTTATTTCTCTACTTCATTTTTTACTATGGCAATATTGACCTAATTCAATCCCAAGACACACAAAAATAGTCATATAATTTAAATGTTTCAAATTCTAACATCTGCACTGATTTCTACAAGTTGTTATCAGTTGACATGATAAAAATTTATTAAATATTATTAGGTTAACACATTTAAAAATATTCAATGCGCACACAATTTTATATAGAAGAACAATCATGTCCTATATTTCTTTTGAAATATAAATATAGGATTAGATCTTTATTATCATCATCTAGGGTATATGCATGTATGTGCATATGTTATCTTCAATATCACTTTCTATTAGTATAAGATGCTTAGTAGTTTGAGCTAATAGAATAGGTATTCATGTATCAAGCTAACAAACTACTAATGAATTTCTTTAGACTCAATCTTGAAAGATTTTTAAAAATTTGGAGGTGAAGGAAAGCAATTCTAAAGGTGAACTTTCACAAAATCATTCTTAGAAGAAACATATTACATCCACATGGTGAATTAAGTTCATGACAATTGAAATTGAACCTACAAAGCTCAAAATTGAACAACATGGTCTTTGAAATATCTCAAATATAATTAAAATAGTCATTAAACCAAGACATCATTTTCTTAATGGTGATGATTTAACTTGAAACATCATCGGACCTTAGATAAGTTATAAATCAAAATAATAATACTATACACATGATAATAGATCAAACTATGTTGTGAGTTTCCCCATGTGCACCTATTTGACAGTTATGTATCAGTAATGGGCCTATCCCATCTTTATTTAATCATAACATAATAGATCAAATTCAAAAATATTTATATTCATTGTGACCATCACTCTTTCATCATTAATTGTAAAACTAATAATTTTACTACATCGATACCCACAGTATGATTAATAATTCATATTTGATTTATTATGTTTTATTTCCATTTAAGCCCTTTTTATATAATTGTTAATTCTCTACAATCTTAGATCCATAAGCAAAGGGAAAGACCAATAATGTAAGATGTTTTTAAAAGAAAAATGGTTAGGAATTGAAGAAAATAAATAGCTTGGATATCAATTGAAGAAAATTTAAAAAACACATAAATTGTTACATAACAATAAACAAACACAAATTGTTCAATAGCAGGTTTTCTCTTAATTCAAATGAATTACAAAACTTCATCATCATATGATCAATGATCTAATGATGAGAGATAAAGATTTCGTTACAATCTGTTTCTTTATATAAAGGTCTTTGGTACATGAATGTCTCGTAAAAATAGAAAAACAAACATGCATATTCATGCACAAGCATATTTAACTTTTTTATGCAAATTATAATTTTAGAAAAGCATATGCTTAATTGTAGCACATGAGAGAAATTAATAAAATTCTATTTTTATCTTGTATAATAGATCGGAATTCAAACTGTAGTTGATCCATGCATGTGAGAAAATTAGCATGCCAATGCGAATAAAGATCGGGGATTGGGGCAGGCAGTGAGGGGGTTGGCAGTGGCATACCTTTGTGAATGAAGAAATTTGTGAACTTCGATAAACATTCCAGGTAAAAAAACAAAGTTCATTCCAAAAGATATTATTTTGAGTGCAAGGATATAAGGTGACATAAATCGAAGGTGATGTATATGCAGATGCTTCCATTTGAGGACGAAACGCTTAAACTTTAGAACATCCTCATGAAAGGCATTCATAAATGATGTTTAAGAAGATTTTACTTGTTTTAAGGCGACTATCAATCATCTTGACGGTGTTCATACTGATTCACTTCAATCTCTCTGGATGATTTACGCAGTCATCAATATTGATGGATCAAGCCACCTTTTACTAATAAAACCTTCTTGTAGAAACTTTTATAACAGAAAAACAAATTAATGACATTAATACACGTCATATGCTCTTTCTGATTTGACCAAGGAAGGTTCCTTCTATTGAGTTAGCCATTATTTATCTGTAAAGATAAAGATTTCATAATATAGGTAAGGAATCCATGTTTTGTAGATGGAAGCTTTTGTTGCCTATTTAAGTTACATGTCAAAAGGACCTAGATATCATAATAAGATTGGTCTCAGCTTTGTGAGCATCAGAAGTGCAGTGGTTAATAAGAATGGCATAGATGTAACAAAGCTTACCCACCTCGCACTTCCAAACTGGTAAAATTCAGTCATTCAGCAATGTGATTTTGTTCTTTTGGTCTTCAACTGTTGAATAACGAAAGACTATTTTATGTTTACTGAAATTATATTATTTAGTTGTCTATCGTACTATTACCACCTGATTATTTTGCATTTTGTAAGTTTTATTGTCTTTTGCATTAACATGGATATTTAGCCATGGATCCAGGTGGGTTTAAATTTAGGAGGGAAGCATTCAATATTCTTATTCTTGTTTGAAGTTGGATTATCAAATTACTATTTTTTAACATTTTGCATTTAATATAAATCAAATGAGGATGGAATTCTAAACTATAGAGAAAATGTAGAAATCTAAAATGCAACTCTTGTCTCCAACTGAAAACTATTTCTTGATTATAGATATTGTATACCATAGCCTTAATAAGAGGTTTTAAGTGGGACACTAATTTATCCTAATAGTGAATGGATTGTCATGTGTTTGACTCCTTGTTTGTACAAGTGAAATGTTGTTATGGTATTAAAGCTAGAATACAATAGAATACCAAACATCTACTTTGTGGTTTAAAAGGAGTATTGGAAAATGAAAAAATAAAAGTATCTTTATTAAATATTTTTGTCATCTTTTATAAATAGAAAAATATATATATATCATTAGAAATAATATAATATGAATATATATACATAATTCAAAAATACCTTTATTTAATTAAGTAGAATTATCCTTTCAAATAACTATTAAAATTAAATTTAAATAACATTCAATATTTTCAAAACAATTTTAAATTTAAAGAATCTCCTCGAGATAGAATATAAAGGTGAGCTCAAATATCCATCAACTCTTATTCTCCTAAAATTATATTCTACCACATTTTGAAATCGAAGTTTGAAGGAAACAAAAGAACAAAACTGAGAGGAAAAACATCGTATCTTTTTGACCAATATCTTAAGGACGAACAATGGAAAGGTGGAAACAATAAAAGGAATAAAGAGATTTATCTAATTATAGAGAAAAAAGAAAAGATCGGATTCCATTGTAGATATTGTTTTAAAGCGTATAGTATTTGGTGACGTAATTCCAATAACGTAATTCCTATACCTCACAAAAGGTTCCCATTAAAATAAATGCTCGAAGATGATTCCTCTTTTTTAAAACCACTTAAAAAACCAGTGGACGGTGACGATACTTATTCACTTCCAACACAATCCACAATATTTGGTGCTTGAGTCATTTCTGTGGCTTTCAATTTTTTTATTAAATATTTTTCTAAAAGCTTAAAATACTATTGATAAAACTGGAAATGTGCCTGGCAAGTCAGTAGGCCCATGGCCTCTTATCTTCAAGAGAAAAAATTAAGAATCTTCCTTTTTCTCTTCCTATCGCGATGAATGGCAGGAAACACGTCATATGTTTAAGTAATGTACGAATGTCTGTGTAGAGATAAGATTTCATTAGATGGCTAAGGATTCTTTGATTGTAAGTAGATGCATTGTAGATTGACATTTTTGTTGTCTATGTAAGTTACAAGTCGAAAAGAAGTAGATAAGGCAATTGGTCTCAGCATCAGAAGTGTAATGGGTGATTGCAGGGAAGATCCGGTGCACAGGAGATGCATAGCTTCAAGCCTGGTGAATGTTGTATACCTCCTTGAAACCAACGAAAACCAGGCTAAAGAATTTTGGTACTTGCTTCAATTTGAAGTGAAGCAAACTGTAATTGACGACCATGACAACTCTATATATGGGACTGTTTTTCAGTGGCGTGGAAGAATGAAAGCACGTCCAGGTGGGCCTCCTTCTGAAGTAGTTGCGTTCAGAGGTACGCTTCTTCGACCAAGAAATATTTTTCATAACTTGGTCGAAGAGTTTAGGGTAGCCATTGCACACTATGATTGCATATCCAGGGTCGAAAAGGGCTTACAATTCCTAAGAGTGAGCCTTTATGATAATGGGTACAACAATGTTTGGCTTGCAGGGCATTCATTGGGAGCTGCTATTGCATTGGGTATAGCAATGAATCTGCAGAGGGATGCACGTCATATTCTTGAAGCACATCTTTTCAATCCTCCATTTATTTGCCCTACAGTTCCACAGTTGAAAGTAATTGAAAAGAGTAGAAGTTGTTCAGCGTTGAATAAGGTATTGGAAACAATCAGAGATCGCTTGAGTTGTACGCTAAATTCGTTGGTATTAGCGATTGGGTACCCAACATCTATGTGAACCAAAAGGATCCCATTTGTCAGAATTACGTTCACTATTTTGAGGTGTTAATGGGTATATATAGACATAGAAGTCATCTGCTTTATGAGAGTATGAGCCCTTGGCATTTAGTTCCCTCAGCTATGGTGATTGTGGCAACTAAACATTTCTTTCACAACCATCACACTATTCGTCAATGGTGACATAAGGATCTTCGTTTCAATAGTATTGAATATATCCCTCCAGATGAAGTTATTCAAAGTGTTAAATATAACCTTCCAGTTGAAATGATTGAGTAAAAATTCCAACACCTTCACAAAAGACTGCAGCTTCTCATCTTTTATTGACGGAAAAGAAGGGTATAATACAATAGTGATAGCACTACTCTCTTTCACATATGCATTTGTATATTTGAATAGTTAGTGTATCGATATCTTTCTCTTTCACATATTTAATGTTGGTTAACAGATTTGTTTTTTTCTTAATTTTTATATATGTTTTTAAATAATGATTTGTGCATACCTTTTATGAAAAAACAAATAAACTAATAGTTGGGTGAACCGAGTTTAGGTTTACCCTGAGTGCAACTTCTCGTAAGATGTTTTAAAAAATTTTATGCAGATTACTCAAAAACAAACACACTCTTCACCAGAAAGTGAGAAAGGCTTTCACATTCATTTGTCACCACAAAAAGAATGCTACAAGATATTTATTAACAAGTGTAAAGCTCACAACCTTTACTCTTGCACATATCCATACAATATAAAACTTATTCCACCCAAAATACTCAAAGCAGTGTAAATGTTGATCGATTCTCGCTCATGCCTCAAAGGACAAGGGGGATCAGAGCCATTTAAACAACAATAAAGCACCTTTTAAACAAAAGAAAATCAATGAATTCACAGACTAAGAAAGAATTGGTAATAAAATAGCATATTTTGCACATAAGAATACATCCCAACAGAGATTGCTATATATTTCAAACACACAGATTTGAAGATCGTATCAAAATATTATTTCATTCGAGTACCAAAAATGTCTACACTGAAAATCCATAGAAAAATTAGTTTGTTCCTTTCAATCAAAAAATTTTTGGACCTTTAAAAAGACTTTCAGAACCATATAAATAGCCGCCAGGCTATGATAGTCTATTACAAATAAAACAAGAGTTAAATGATTAACTCTATCCCATAGTTAAAGAAGTTTAGTTTCTTAAAACTGAAAAAGCAATAAGTAAACTAGAAAAGCAGCATGAGCCACGAGCAAAAGAGGCACGATCAGACTTCAGCAGATGGCTTCAACCTATTTGCGTTGTGATGTGGAAGTACTTTGAATATTCTGCCATTCCAGGTGAGCTGAAGAGAAGCTCAAAATGAGTTGATAATGTGGGAGGCCTATATGTAAGATTCATTTCTTCCATACCTCTTTCCTTTTTCTTACCTGTAGGACCTTACCCTTATGCATTTCCAAATGATCGAAGCAGACAACCAACATGGATTCAATTCTTGCAACCTTTGAGGAATCTTCAATTGTCAAGGACTTTGCTTCCTAAATCTGTTGTACTTGATCTCTGAAAACTTGGATCATGTCAGATGAATTCTCAAATGTTTGATTAAGGAATTCAAACGGTTCAATCCTGACCGTTGAGCACACTAAATTAAATGCAGCAAATCTTGATCCAAACTCAAGACTTTCTCCATCATCCATTTCCATCGATTTTATGGCGGCTGATAACCTATCACATGTTATCACCATTTTACAGACTTCACACATTCCCGAGGTAGATGGGAACAATCTCCTTCATGCAAGACCCTTCACACACACAAGCTTACGTGGCAACACGATCTGTTCTTCATTACAATGCTAACTCATCACACAATGTCACCAGTTGAGCCATACAGGCTTGAAGCACATCAACCGGAAACCCTGAAGTTGAGACTACCAACCAGTAGTCATACAACACTTCTATGTGTTGGTTCCCATAACCATATGCCGGTTCACCTTGAACAAGCACACCGCTTCACTTTGGCACAAATGTCGGTTCACAGTGTTATACCGGTTCTCGCATATGCCGGTTCACACCTCTTCAACATATTGACATCAATGACAACATATAATGTCATTATGTCCACATACCGGTTCACATAATGCCAACAATCTCCCCCTTTGGCATTGATGGCAATATGCAAAGATATCTCTCTGCTTCACATCTTCTCCCCCAATGTCTGCAGATATCTTCTCCGCATCACATCTTCTCCCCCTTTGACAACAATGCCAAAGTGGAGGCACAAGTTTCCCTGTTCCATTATGCTGCTCCCCCTGAGGAGTAGCATCCTTCACACATCAATCCTAAAGAAAGATTTGACTATGCAATACATGACTGATGTGGAGCATATACCTTTAGTTCACCTCCGAAAGGGGCAATACCCCTAATCCACCTCTTAAGTATATGAATGTAGTCTTTGGGAGAGGCTTGGTGAATATGTCTGCTAACTGCTCCTTACTGGAAACATGCCCCAGTGCAATCTCTTTGTTCTGAACCTTTTCCCTCAAGAAATGATACTTAAGCTCAAAGTGTTTGGTTCTAGAATGTAAAACCGGATTCTTGGAGATATTAATTGCACTAGTATTGTCACAAAATATACTTACCGGTTCAGATACAGGAACTTTGAAGCCATTCAATACATGCTTCATCCAAATTGTCTAAGTACAATTCATGAAAGCTGCAACATACTTTGCTTCCACTGTAGACTGAGAGATACAACTCTGCTTCTTACTCATCCATGAGACTAGTCTACCACCGAGGAAGAATGCACCACCGGTTGTGCTCTTCCGGTCATCTACATTACCAGCCCAATCAGCATCTGTGAACACTTTCAAGTTGAAATCCTTGTTGTATGGATACCACAATCCATAGTCAACAGTTCCCTTCAGATACCTAAGAATCCCCTTGACTGCAACCAAGTGGGATTCTCTTGGACTTTTCTGGAACCTTGCAGTAATGCCAATTGCATGTGCAATATCCGGTCTGCTATGCACTACATAATGCAATTTACCAATCATTGATCGGTATTCCTTTTCATCAACCAATGCTGAGTCATCCTCTTTGGATAGTTTACAACTGGTCACCATCGGTGTCCCAACCGGTTTGCTATCTTCCATGCCAAAATTCTTCAACACTTCTTTGACATATTTGGACTGAGTGATAAAGATTCCATCCTTCATCTGTTGGATCTGCAATCTAATGAAGAACTTAATCTCCCCTATGAGTGACATTTCAAACTCTTTCTTCATCTCATCTGCAAATTCATGACTCATCTTGTCATCTCCACCAAAGATAATGTCATCAACAAATACCTCACAGATCAGGATCTGATCTCCTTCAGACTTCAAGTAGATATTGTTATCTTCACTTGTTCTTTCAAATCCAATCTTCACAAGATGGGAATGCAAACGTTCATACCATGCCCTAGGTGCCTGCTTTAGTCCATATAGGGCTTTATGTAGCCTACATACCATGTCACTGTCTTCAGATAGGGCAAACCCATCTAGTTGCTCAATATACACCTCCTCTTCAAGTACACCATTTAGGAATGCAGATTTTACATCCATTTGATATACTTTGAAACCTTTAAAAGCTGCATATGCAAGAAGCATACGGACCCCTTCCAATCTGGCTACAGGAGCAAAGGTTTCTCCATAGTCTTCTCCTTCTTCTTGAGCATATCCGTTGCACACCAATCTGGCTTTGTTTCTAATCACTGTGCCATCCTCATTTAGCTTATTTATGAAGACCCATCTGGTACCAATGACATTTTTATGCTCTGGTCTGGTTACCAAAGACCATGTACCATTTTTCTCTATCTGGTCAAGTTCCTCTTCCATTGCCTTGATCCAGTCTTCATCTTTATGTGTCTCTTTGAATGATTTAGGCTCAAATTCAGAGATCATATATGAGTTTTCTCAGACCTTTCTTCTTGTAAGGATTCCTGCATCCTTATCACCTATGATCTGATTAGGATCATGATTCAACTTGACATACCGAGGAATGGTCTTGATGGATTCCTCTTGCTTTTCTTCTTCATCCTCATCTCCATCAGTATCAGCATCTACATTTGTCGGTGTAGGAATATTGTTAGTGGTACTCGGTTGACTAACAACCAATTCCCAAAAGGTTGCAACCGGTTCGTTTACCACTTGCTCACTGCTAGTTTCCTCAGTTTTCTCAGAGGTTTCATCAACTCTTACATTGATGCTTTCCATAATTCTCTGAGTCCTATTGTTGAAACACTTGAGAGCTTTGCTCTTGGTGGAATATCCTAGGAATATTCCCTCATCACATTTCGCATCAAATTTGCTCTGGTGTTCACTCCTCTTGATGTAACATTTGCTACCAAACACTCTAAAGTAGCTAACCATAGGTGTCTTACCGGTCCAATACTCATAAGGAGTTTTATCCTTACCTTTCTTGATGAGTACCTGGTTCATTGTGTAGACTGCAGTGCTCACCGCTTCTCTCCAAAAGGTGTGAGCTACCTTTCCTTGAATCAACATGGTTCTAGCTGCTTCAACCACAGTCCAATTATTCCTCTCTTCTAGGCCATTCTATTGTGGAGTCTGGGGGGCAGACAATTGCCTCTTGATGCCATGTTCTTCACAGTACTTGTTGAATTCATCGGAAGTGAATTCCCCTCCTTGATCAGTTCTCAGGCACTTGATCCTTTTATCGCTTTCCTTCTCCACTAATGCTCTGAAAGCTTTGAACTTTACAAAGGCTTCAGACTTGTCTTTCAAGAATGTGACTCACATCATTCTTGAGCAGTCATCAGTGAGAATCATGAAGTACCTATCACCCTGCACACTTCTAGTTTTCATAGGACCACACAAATCAGTATGCACAAGATCAAGCAAGTTGTCAGTAGTAAAAGATTTGCCTTTAAAGGTTGAGGAAGACATTTTCCCCAATTGACACTCTCTGCACAAGGTATTATCTGGTTTGCTTAGCACCCGCAACCCTCTGACTGCCTTGATCTTACTAGCCTTCACAATGTTATCAAAGTTTACATGGCAGAGTCTCCTATGCCATATCTAGCTATCATCAAATTTAGCCATAAGACATGTACTTATATTTGCATTCAGATGAAATAGGTTACCTTTGGTCTACATGTCGGTGGCCACCAAGTCACCACTCTTTTCTTTGATTTTGCAAACTCCATTCTTGAATTTCAGAGTGAGACCACTATCATTTAGCTGGGCAACACTTAGGAGGTTGTGTCTAAGACCATCAACCCAATACACATTGTCAGCACTACTCTTTCCATTCAGAGAGATGGACCCTTTGCCTTTGACCATGCATGGTGCATCATTTCCAAAGCGAACCATAGCACCATCATACTCCTCCAAGTATAGAAACTTGCTCTGGTCACCAGTCATATGGTGAGAATAGCCACTGTCAATGATCCACTCATTGGAATTATCAAACCGGGAGACAAGAGCCTTCTTGTCAGACACATCTTCTTTGACAGCAACAAACACAATATCTTCATTTTCTTCATCCTCTGATTCTTCATCTGTGACACCTTCATCAACTGCCACAAAACAGTTTCTCCGGTTTCCTCCTTTGAATTTCTTGAACCTTTCCGGTTTGTCCTTGTTGTCGCCATTAGGATAGTTTACAGCAATATGTCCTATCCGATTGCAAGAAAAGCATTTCAAAGGTAGCTTACCTTTGTATTTGTCGGTTCCTTTTGGAAGTTTCCTGGAAAGGAGAGCTTTGAATGCCATCAGAATCTCCTCATCATCCTTTTCTCTGCTCTGTCTTGGTTCACCACTAGTGCTAGCTTCTTTTCCTTTTCTGGATGGTGCAGCAGAAGCTTTAAAAGTTGATTCAGTCTTTTGAACACTGCTATCAAAACTATTTAGCTCATAGGTTGTCAACTTTGCTATGATGGAGTCTAAGGATACCTTAGTCTTGTCTATTGATCTCAGCTCCTGAATAGCAGCAACCCTTATTGCATAGACCGGCAATAGGGATCTTAGGACTTTGCTTACCACAGTGGAGTCTTCTATTTTACCACCTGCACTCTTGATATCTCCAACAACGGTTTTGATTCTTATTCCATACTATTGAATGGTCTCACCTTCAACCATCCGCATATCTTCAAACTTCCCTCTCAGGATTTCTTCCTTCGCCTGTTTTACATGCTCATCACTGCCATAGATATTTTCAAGGGTATCCCATACCTCTTTGGGATTTACCTTGTCCTAAACATCAATAAACTCAATGTCGGATAAACTACTAATTAGGGCTTCCATGACTTGCCCATTCTCCCGCATCTCTCTCTTTTGGTCATCGGTAAGGGTACTAGTAGGAGCAACATAGGCAGTCTCAACATAGCTCCAATGTTGAGCACCCATGCTTCTGATGAATATTTTCATTCTGTCTTTCCATATACTAAAATTTTCCCTGTTAAACTTTGGACCTTCCCTCTTCATCATTTGATTGGGATCTTTACCTCAAGCGGTTAAGCTTATAACACAGAGGACCTGGAGGATGCTCTGATACCAATTGATAACTCAATGATGAGTGAATAGTACCAAACTGGTACTCAGAGGGGGGGTGAATCAATACAGGCAAAAAATAGTCCTAAACCAGTTTGACAGTAGACACTTCAAATGACTAGCAAACAGTAACACCGGTTTGAAACAGAGTGCAACCAGTAAAGCTAAGAACGTCTGAGACAAGCATTAACCGGTTACTCACTTAGCTTTTCACTCAACTCAAGACTACACTACCATTTCACCCTTATGCATAAATAGGTAATCTATCATCAGATCATAATAACAGCTAGTTCAACATGTTTTATTGACAGGCATAAAATACAGAACCATCATATGCTTGACAGACAATAGCAAAGCATCACACATGACACACATATTTTTCACGTGGAAACCCAAATGGGAAAAACCATGATGGGGATGAATACCCACAAGCTATTTTTGAACTCTTTAGAAGTCCGCTCTGTTAGAAGCCTTGTCCAGTTAGAGACATTACAATAGGTTCTGCTAGGAACCGATCTTGTTAAAGATCACCCGATTAAGGGATGGCTACAATACCCGGTTAAGGGTTAAACCCTGTTAAAGGTTACCTTGTTAGAGGATTTCAAGAACTCGATAGCTAAAGGATTCCAAACTCAGTAGCTTTGAATTACCTTGTTAAAGGATTTTCAGCAAGCCGGTTAAGGCTACCCTGTGAAAGGATTTTCCAACTGTTGAGGTGGTTAGAGATCAACAGGTATTACAATATCTGGTAACAGCACTCAATGCCAATGCAGATCCGCTTAAGCTCCTCTTCACCTTCTGCACTTACACTCTACAGGTATCACTTCTCTCCTTTTGGTCTGGCAAGAATCACGTATCCCTTCTCTTGGATACACACACGCAACTTTTTCCAACAACCCCAGAAAGAGACACAACATCGACCTTATAGGAAAACAGATAGGTCGATAGCATAAACCCTAAACCTGTTAGGTTAAGGAATTCAAATGGTTCAATCCTAACCGTTGAGCACACTGCATTAAATGCAGCAGATCTTGATCCAAACTCAAGACTTTCTCCATCGTCCATTTCCACCAATTTTATGGCGGTTGATAACCCATCACATGTTATCACCATTTTACAAACTTCGTACATTCTCGAGGTAGATAGGAACAATCTCCTTCATGCAAGATCCTTCACGCACACAAGCTTACGTGGCAACACGATCTGTTCTTCATTACAATGCTAACTCATCACACAATGTCACTGTTTGAGCCATACAGGCTTGAAGCACATCAACAAGAAACCCTGAAGTTGAGACTACCAACCGGTAGTCATACAACGCTTCCATGTGCCGATTCCCATAACCATATGTCGGTTCACCTTGAACAAGCACACCACTTCACTTTGGCACAAATGTCGGTTCATAGTGTTATACCGGTTCTCACATATGCCGGTTCACACCTCTTCAACATATTGACATCAATGACAACATACAATGTCATTATGTCCACATACCAATTCACATAATGCCAACATCTAACTCTTTCCCAACAGGCACTGCGTTCTCTAACACCTTGACTAAATCAGAAATATAGCTCCTTCCCTGCTGTGCAATTGATTCAAGCCATTCGCTAAAGACATATATAATCATTCGGCTCCTTTTAACCTAATCAAGTAACTTCTGGTTCATGGGTGATTTTGGATCAAATGATAAAGAAACTTGGGAAAGTGGGTGAGGATTTGGATTTTGGATAGCATTGATATATCGAGCCATATGTATTATAATCTGCTTCATCTCATTCTTGTCTTATTCATCCTTCCAAGTTCTTGTGAGGCTCCTTTTGGTTGAAGACTCCAAATGTTTAGCATCAACAGCACAAGAAGTTGCCCCTAGAGTTGCCCCTAAATCAATCTTTTCAATGATAAAATCTTTCTCAGTGATATTCTTAATCTCCTTATCAGTCGGGGTCTAGCCACTTCTGCAACCCAGTGTCTCATTTGCCCATCCACATCGATCATGGTTTTTGTTTTGAGTCTTTTGGACTTTGAAGTCCTTCCTAGGCACTTCCTAACCATATCCTCCATTGGAATTGAAATAGGAATTACATTCCTCTTCTTAGAAAGTGAAGCACGCAGCCACTTAGGAGTGGTGGATGTTTCCCTTGGTGACGATGATTGTTGGTTAATGGTGATAACGGCCATGGTATCCCCGAAATCCTTAGGTTGTTTGATTTCCTTTCCTTTATCTTCAACATCTGTGATGAGTTGATCCTGCATCTAAGTATCCATTACTTCTTGAATTTCTTCCTCAGGATCCAAGTCTAATACCAATGAACTTGCAAGGGTCTTTTGATAGCCTTTCCTACTGAGTGATCTGGTAACACGGGCAGAGGCGGAACCCAAAGAAGACTCTCCTAAATTTGCAATATTGGCCTTTTGCGTCCTTTGTTTTTCATCACCTACAATATCAATAGTAACATTAGAAGAAAGAAGAGATATTTGGGAAGTCGCTTGGGTTCGACCAACTCTCTTATCCTTAGGTGCTAGTATAAGATTTTTTTTTAAATGACGATCTTTCAACCATTTCTCTTTTCTTCTGATCACATTAAAGGTTCTGGCCTGAATGCTACCATCTCCCTTCCTATTCCAATCAATTTATGGGATAGGGTGTCCCTATATCCTTTCATCGAACTCAGGGTCAACTACTTCCTCATCTCCATCTTCTTGCACCCCAGAAACATTCATGGATAAGCCCATTGTTACAATTTGCTAAATTGTGAACCTTGACCACAACCTCCTTCTAACTTCAAACTCATCAGCACAGTTCTCCCAATAATCCTCCAATTGAGGTTCATGCTGAAAACCATTATCAACATCTAAATTATCCATAGCAAATCCATGACTATCAAATTTGTATCTGGCAACATACAACTCCAACTTGAACTTCTTGAGTTCAAGTTCAAGATTCAATTCGTCTTAAATAGATGCACAGCTATAGTGTCCAAGTTCTACAGGAAATACCACTTTGGACTCCCCTCCACTCTTTTTGTCAATATATGCTAGTTGACGACAGACTTCGATTAAAACATAACTATCCTAAACAAACCGAGGTAACCTGAAAGGTTAACCCTAAAAACCGCCAACTTGAATATAAGTGAACTGGGAGAATTGGATAAAGTAACTACCATAAATGTTGACGAATTCCATGGCCTCCGTTGTCAACCTCTTATTTGTGTTTCCCTGCAATTAGTAGACCAATCTCCCTACAAAAATGTCATTCCATCTCATAAAATTCTCTACTATTCCTACAAGTGAGGGTAATATTCATATACCCTTATTCCATCAATCCAAGGTTCATGATACAGGCTATTCCAATCCTGGGTACATGTAAGCATATAAAACAAATATAAAGACATAAAGAAACCACTCATTCCTGCAAACCTGTTCAGACTCTCGTGCAATCTTTCTGCAATTACCTGCCCCCAATCCAGGTAGGCGCTTCCGTTCAGCATGACTTGGACATAAAACTACATCTAGTTTTCCCAGTAGAAGATATGGGAATTCCCTTTTAACTTATTCAACAGAATGACAATGTCTCGCACCTCTGTTATGAATTTTTTTCTAGTAAGCGGCCTTGGCAACCTGGACCCTCCCTTTTGAATCTTCAATAACCAATTCCTGGCAATCACGCTTTTATAAGTACTCTTCTTCTCAAAAAAGAAAGAGTATGATGTGCCAATAGTCTAGTCCTCATATGGCTCCTTATGAGGTATACCCATGGCTTCCATTACGGTCTCCCTATCAATTTTAATAGCACTTTGCCATTGATGCTCCTGATACACCTGTGCTCTGCATCATACCTATTCATACATTTCAATAGTAACTTCGGGCATGGTGCAGCAATGGAAAATGGGACGGCCTCAATCAAACCACTCTTCACTATTCTCTCCATCATTGAATTCTGAATTGTGTTTTTGGCTCTCTCAATAAAATCGGAGAGATCCGCCAGGGCTAATGAAGTATCTCCCATCTCTGGGAGTGAACTAAATAGGCAAGAAGTGTGGCCTAATAATGGCCCCTCTCATTTTAAACAAACAATTATAGGAATGTAATGAAATTTTATACACAACAAAGGGGAATGAACAACAGCGAGCTCGAATTCTTGGAAAACTTTTGCGTGCAGATACAATACCTCCAATTTTCCTCGCTTGCATTACTACTGAGAAAATTCTAGAAATAATTGTTTTCACAACAAAGATAGACAAAATCACACTTAAGACTTAGTCGGTTGTACTAATTAAGTTCGTGTGAGTTATCACCTGATTTGATGTATACTCAGCATGCATTTAATTTCAGATCACTCCATCACACGACTCATGAATTATCATGATTGCTTGTCATAATTTTAGAAACTAACATTTTGAATCCCCGAAATATTCTCTTTTCCCGCTACCACATTCACTTTATGATGCATGTATCAATTTTACATAGAACTTCGATCTTTAAGAATTCAAACTTTGAAACTTGAACCAAGAACCAAGAGGTTCAAAGGTTCAATTTCAAAATTGAGAAATAACACAGAGCAATACAAAACACTGACTACGCGACAAAATAAATAACAGTTAACGAGCAAAAAGAGAACCAGCTTTGAACCTTGAACCTTCAACCAAAAAGGTTCTACGGTTCAAGTCCAATATGAATTGCAACAAAGCGCTCGCTTTACCATAAAACAAAGCCGCGAAGAAAAATCTTTAAAGCGCGTTTTGAACTTTGAACCTTGAACTTTGAAAAGGTTCAATGACTCGGGTTCAAAAAGAGGAAATAAATGACTGAAAGAGAAAATAAACACCATTTAGGTGACCTCCGAGTTTGAAATTTGCAAAGAAAATAGGGGAGGCTAACACTTATATTATTGAAATATAGACACAAATTTGAAAGGAGAGATAGAGAAGAGTGTGTGAGTGTAGGGCTTATCATCATAATGTAGCGTATATTATGTGCAAGCATTTATAATTAATAATTCTACTTTTAATTTTATATTATTGTCTAAAAATAATTATTTAATTCAATATTTGAATATAAATATATCATTTAAAATTTGTATGTTGTTCTTATGTTTCAATAATCAAAGAAGAAAAATGACATCTAAAAATATCTAGCACACGTATTTATGAACCTCTTTCAATTTTGTTTCTTTCTACATAGTTTTGAATATCATATCATTCTAGGAAAAGTCTATGGTTGTGGTGGTAACCATGGGAATGTGAACTTGTCCCCTTCTAACTTAAAATTAAAACTTGAAATTGAACAATATTTTCTTTCTTAATCCTCCTATTTTAATAGAAATTGATTTTTTTTCATATAATAGATGTTACGTAATAGTAGCAAAATATATTCAATCCTCTCAATATCATGATCAAGAACACACATGTCCTCTATCACACCAAAGAATTAGAGAAATTTACAAAATAACATTCCAATTTGATGAAATGTAAGGATTTACAAATAAGTATTCATGGTTCCTTGCCTAGTAATTTTGGTCTTGATCAATTTCTAGGAATTAATTAGGAAGAACTTTTCTTCCTATGATCAATCAATATTGTTTAAGATATTATAAATATTATGAGTCTAATTATTTGAGAAAATTATAGTAGAATGTTATATATCAAGATAAGTTGTAGTAAAAAGCATTTTTGTATGCATGGATAAATAAAACATAGAGCATATATTCAAAACATATCTCCATCTAAGATCCATAAACTTTTCCTGTGATAAATATGAGAGCCAACATGAAGTTCTAGATAGTTCACTAACTAAAAATATTTTTTTCTAGATTTAACATTAGATAATATTTAAAATATTATGTATTTCATATTTATTATTTAATTAGTAAACTAAGTATCATCACTTAGTCCATTTACATTCTAAAAATATATATAAATTTATCAAAAAAATTAATAATTATTTAATTAAATTTAACAATGAAAGAAAATTCATCTTCCTTTAAAATAATGTTAAAGAATAGATAGAAGCACAAAAGAACATCCCAAAATATTACTCTTTATTAAAACCCAAAAAAAAGTAATGCTTATCGTGTTGGAGTCCTCTCATATGTCTAATGCTTACTTTTGTCTAAAAGTAATTGTCCCATATATATATATATATATATATATATATATATAGAGAGAGAGAGAGAGAGAGAGAGAGAGAGAGTAAATTACATTTAGATGTATTTATCTTATATTTTCAAAATATATAATACCTTTTACAAATATTGATTTTTGCCCAACATCTTAGTAAGGTTACTATTCTTAATATTAAAGCATCACATTAATTAAATAAATTGAATATTTTATAATTCTTTCTTTCATAAGTCCTCACTCTTCTATTAACGTTTTTGCCAGTAGATTAAAATAGGAAGCAATGCGAGAGTAAAAGTGACATAGTTAAGTAATCTAAACATTAAGTTTATAATATATGTTTAAAACAATTACTTTTCTTAGTTCATTTTTTTATGACAAGGATGTAAGCTAGACACCCACAAAAGAGACCAAGATAGACCTAGACAAGGTTTTTAATAAAGAAGAGGAATATGTAGACCATTTTTCCAATAGATACAAAATATAACATCACAAGGGGAACAAGAATCATTTTCCTCCAAGTTTGTACATGGTAAAGCAATGAGAGAGGAATAATCAAATTATTTCGAATAGAGATGATAAAGGATATTATCATGAACATAGAAAATAAAAAGATAAAATATTCATCAAAATAATAATAATAAAAAAATTCCCAAAAAGGAAGGACAAAGGAATGGACAACAACCCACAAAATTAGTAGAAAAAAAAATGCAACAAATCACAAAAAACCTATAAAGAAAAACAAAATTGATAAAAATAAATAAAAAGGATGTGATTGAAACCACATCAAAATATATAGATGAGTTAATTCGAATAATAATAGCTAAATGGTGCAAGTTTTCCCTATGGCACTACTTATCTATCAAAAAATTAATAGTCATATGGTAAGTAAAGATGGATCATCATCCTCCATGTCACAATCATGGAATGGGGTAGAAACGAAGACAAATAAACAAAAGTGGAAAACAAAATGAAGTATAAAAATCACAAATAAGGAAAAACAATAATCAAAATAAGGATAAAAAGGAACAAAAGAAAAAACACAATAAAGTGGCAAGGAGTTGAAACAAAAAGAAGAGGATAAAAATGGGAAACATAAAGGAAAACAAAAAATTAATCTCTTTTTAATAATAAAAATATTTTTAAGTACATCATTGAGGTGAAAACATATATTAATGGGTTACAATAGTATGATACCAAGCTTATCTATCAATCAAAAAAATGATTTTTACTTCCACCTTTCATATGCAACTTGTAGTGTCAAGTGGAAACTAGTAAAGAGTATCCATCATTGAAATTTGTATGGTATTTTTATTATTTTAAATATTATAAGTGTCAATATGTGAAAGAACAAAAAATGATTTTGTGGTATACGATATTTTTGTCACTTCTTTTAAATGATTTTGTGGTGGAGATCAAATTAAATAAGAAATAAATTCACACTATAAAAACATCAAAAAAATAGGATGATGTTTGCTAGTGCACTTTGGATCTTACTAGCTCAAAGTTTTCTTTTAGGAATCTAGTCAAAATATCTTGATTATACATTATAATCTATTCTCCCTTTATTTTTAGATAAATGTGTTTTAATATTACATAACATATCTATCCTTAATTATATTTCTTTTTTTTATATAAGACTTTATAATTATATTTCTTATAGTCTAATCTTTGTACCACTCATCCAATCCTCTATGTCCTTACCATCTTCTCACTTGAATAATGCATACTAATATTTTATTTAATGTAGACATATGAAAAAAATATTAATACACTTTATTCTCTGAGATTGTTTATTCAAAAATATTTACATATACAAAACAAACACATAGTAAGTTGTCATTGGTACGCCACATTTTAATAACTCGAATGATTAGCATCATCACCATCTTTGTTATGGAGAACTACACTCTTTTGCAAGCGATTGAAATTGCAATGAGTGACTTCATCTGGAGGGATGTATTCAATGCTCTTAACTTGAAGATTCTTAGACCACCATTGACATATGCCATGATGATTACTGAAAAAATGTCTACCTACCCTAAATACCTTTGCAGATGGAACTATATGCCAAGGGGTTTTCTTTGTAGCCACTTCAAAACAAAAGAAGTACTTCATGCTTTCGTGGACCAAATGACTTTTCTGCTCATATATACCCTTCCATACCTCAAAATAGTGAAGGTAAGTAGCACAAATGAGATCCTTTTCATTCACATATAAATTGGGAATCCAATCACTATAACGAAGGAAATCACCATACAACTCAAGTAGTTTGCTCTCATCTTTCAAACCCATCTGAAATGCCAAAGCCTCGGAAGGGCCTTGAATATGTTTGCAAATTTCCTGCGATTGACTGCACTGAAAGGAAGGGGCACATTTACGTGTGCCAACTAAAATCTTCGCAATCCTCTCAAACACTTTCAATTGAGGAAATGTAGGAGATAAAAATGGAGGATTGAAAAGATGTGCTTCAAGTTCACGACGTTCTTTCTGCTCCAATTTTCTTGCTGCAGCCAGTGCAATGGCAGCACCCAATGAATGCCCTGTTATCCAAATATTCTGGCATCCATTCCTATGAAGACTATTTCTTAGGAAGGGTAAGCCCTTATCAATCCTTTCTATGGAATTGAAGTGTGCAATGGCTACCTTGAAATCCAGGATCAAGTCTTCTAAAATATTTCTGGGTCGAAGAAGCGTACCTCTAAATGCAACCACTTCTGAGGGAGGTCCACCTGGACCTGCTTTTTCTTTTCCACGCCACTCAAAAACAGCCCCATATACAGATTTGTCATGCTCGTCGATTGCAGTTTCCTTCACTTCAAATTGAAGCAAGCAACACAATTCCTTAGCCTGATTTGGGTTGGTTTCAAGCACGTACACAATATTCACCAGGCCCGCAGCAATACATCTTCTGTGTATTGGATCTTCCCTGCAAACACTCCATTCATGCCATTATACATAAATTTGTGGGCATTTCTATAAAAATATAGCAGGTCAATCTATACGGTCTAATAAAATTTTGTGTTGTCATATACTATTTAAAATTAAAAAATTGTTATATAGACCATCAAATTTCAGACCCCAGCTTTAAAGATATAATCTGTTGTCATTATTTCTTGATAATTAGTCATCTGTTGAGACCAAAAATTTATGTTTGTAATTCTTCTGGATTCGACTCTGTAGATTTTTACGTTGTCAATATGTCAGATCAAACACCATGATCCAACATCATGATGTTTGATCCGAAACGTTGACAACTTAAAATTCTACACAATCGAATCGAAAAGAATTACAAACATATCAATATATATTGTAGAAACTTCATGAATTCAACCAAAAATTTAATTCACATTTACACACCCAAATTTCGAAAAAAAACAATCATTCCAATTTTTATTGTATTGTAAAAGTATGCTAACAATAACATTTGGAAATAGCAGCTAGAAATATGACAAAGTCTATGGTACACAGCATCTGTAACCAAGAAATATTTTTCAATTGGAGACAAGAACTACACATCATGCATAAAGTAAAGGTTATGTATTGTATTGTAAAAGTATGCTAACAATAACATTTGGAAATACCAGGTAAAACTAACAATTGGAAATAGCAGCTAGAAATATGACAAAGTCTATGGTACACAGCATCTGTAACTATGTGTGTGAAAAGTGGACTAAGAATCTGTGTCTGTAAGACATAATTTAGAGTATTACAGTAACCAAGAAATATTTTTCAATGGAAAACAAGAACTACACATCATACATAAAGTAAAGGTTATGTTTCAACATTTTCTCTCGAATTTAGAATTCCTGCCTCTTTTGATTTATATTAAATGTAAAAGATAAAAAAGCAGTAGGAGATATCTAAGTAGTTTGATAATCCAAATTCAAACAACAGTAAGAATATTGAACGCTTCCCTTCTAAATTTAAACCCAGCTGTATCCATGGCTAAATATCTGTGTTAATGCAAAAGGTAATAAAACTTACAAAATATAAAATAATCAGGTGGTAGTAGTATGATAGACAAGTAAATAAATATAATTTCATAAAACATAAAATAGTCTATCGTTATTCAAAAGTTGAACACCACAAGAACAAAATCACATTGCTGAAAGAGTGAAATTTACCAGTTTGGAAGTGCGAGGTGTAAAAGCTCTGTTACATCTATGCCATTGTTATTAGCCATTGCAATTCTGATACTCACAAAGCTGAGACCAATTGTATTATCTTCGTCCCTCTGACGTATAACTTTAATAGGCAACAAAAGCCTCTATCTACAAAACATGGATTCCTTACCCATCTTATGAAATCTTATCTACACAGATAAAATAATGGCTAACTCAACAAAAGGAACATTTTTTTGTCACATCAGAAAGAGCATATGACGTATTTCCAACTAAGCACAGCAAAAAAAAAGGAGATTCTTAGTTTTTAATATTCTTAATGTTTCATAGGGTATGACGCATTATTAAGATCATTAACTTGAGTTACTGTTATAAAAATTTCTACTAGATGGTTTTACTAGCCAAAGGTGGCTTAATTAATCAATATTGAGGACTCTGTAAATCATCCAGAGAGGTCGAAGTGAATCAGTACGGTCACCGTCCAGACGATTTGGAGGGGCCTTAAAATAAGAAGAATCTTCTTTAAGCATCATTTAAGAACACCTGTCAAGAGAATCCATTGACCGCCGCCCTCGCTGCCTGCCCCACATCTTATATTATCAGTCTTACCTTTGTTCGTAGAGTTGATTCCTTGCTTGTAAAAGGTTTTGTGTGTACATGTTTCTGAATCTAAGATCGTAGATAATTAAGTATTATAAATAGGAGGGACGTTAAAGAAAATAAAAGTGATAAATCAAATATGAATTAGTAATTATAGTTTGGGTAAAATAATAATTTAAATTTAATCTTGATATAGTTAAATTATTGGTTTTATAAATTAACGATAAAAGAGTGATGATCATGATGTCTCCAATTAATTCATCATCATTATGAAAACTATGTCTTCGTTTAATGACTATTTAAGAATTCTGAAATATTTTGAAAAACACGTGATTCAATTTTGAACATTGTAGATTTAGTGTCAATTGTCATGAATTTGATTGTTCATGTGGATCTAATATGTGCTTTCTAAGAAAAGTTTGATAGAATATGCACCTTAATGTAATTTCTTGTCTTTGCCTCCAATTTTTTTTAATTTTTCAATGTTGAGCCTCAAGAAATTGTTAAGGAGTTTGTCAACTTGATACATGAATAGGTTCTATTAGCTAAAACTTCTTAGTATCCTATACCAATAGAAAGTGATACTAAAGATAACATATGTAAATATATGCATATACCCTAGATGATGATAATATAGATCTAATTCTTTATTTATATTTTGAAAGTAATATATGGCATGATTGTTCTTCCATATGAAAATATGTGCATGTTGAATGTTTTTAAATGTGGTAATCTAATAATGTTGCATATTTTTTTGTTAAGTCAGCTCATAACAACTTGTAGAAAGGAGTGGGGATGTTAGAATTTGGAACATTTAAATTATATGGCTATTCTTGTGTCGCTTGGGATTGAATAAAGTTAATCTTGCAACACTCAAAAATAAACTAGAGAAATAAATTGATAATCTTGAGGTAAGGAGTGAATATATAAAAACTACATTTCCATAATCTTTGGAGAGTAGAACTAGATCCTAGGCACCAACATGTCAAGCTAAGATAAATGAGTTAAAAATTTTGATTAAATAATTGATAGTTAAGGACCAACTCATAAGCTAGGGTAGCTATTCTTCTTATGTAGGCTTTTCTAAACTAAGGAGGATAATTCTTGAGGTTGATTATGGAATAATTAAAGAGAAATAAATTAGCACATTTTCCCTTTATTAAACCATCCCCTACATATGAGGAGGATAATTCTTGAGGTTGGTTATGGAATAAGTAAAGAGAAATAAATTAGCACATTTTCCCTTTAGTAAACCATACCCTACACATATGAGGATTCTAATAACTTATTTGTTGGAATCCCACTATGTTGGTTTACCCATAGTGTGACCTACTTCTTGTAAGAGTAGATAGCATGTATCTATCATGTTTGCAACAAAATGTGAGAAGTGTATATGCTTGATGATATATGAAATCTAATAATGTACTTCGTATATAAATGTGAGGATAAATAATATCTAATCTTATAGTACTTTCTAAATATTGGATTCTATGATGCCATAAAGGAAAAATATATATATATATATATATATTATTTATTCTTTGAATTATACATGCTACATGGAATGGCTACAAGTACTTAGTTTATTGGTCATATCTTGGTGAAAAATTAAAGATTAAAATCCCATGTAACTATAGATGTGTAAACCCTATGCACTTTTTCAACCAACCCTAGGTGAGAAGTTATTTTAGAGCTTCAAGTTTAGTGAATAGCCTATAGAGGAGGGTTTTAAAATTATCAACTTCAGATTTTGATTCGAGTATTTTTCTTGAAAAGTTACTTCCATAATATCTATTTACTATAATTATTCTTAGTATGTGTGGGTTCAAGCTTGGACAAATAGAAGTTGCATTGAGAGGCTTGGTGTTTCAAAAGTATTCATTGTAACTCTGTAAGTGCATGAATCAAATTGTCTATCCAGCTAGCAAAACAATGCCTAACAAGACATTTTTTTATTTATTAAATAAATTAAAAATAAGTCTTGCCAGGGGTTATTTTGCTAGCTACATAGATGTTGCCTGCATGTATTGTTGATTAATAAGATGGAATATGGATGTTTTTAGGGGCTGAGCCTTTCCCTCTTGAGGGTTTTTATAGAGTGTATCTTGTTTTATCTCGTGGCTTGTCTATTTCATCTATGCACTTGGTTATTCTATAAGCTTGTATGCATCCTTTTCTCTTGTGAGGTTTTGTAAGAAAGGGATTAAATGAATTGGATATCGATGCATTATTTCTTAACAAGTGGTATCCGAGTTTTCATGGTTATGGGAGATTTGAGCTCTCGAGCTTTTGTTATAACATAGGTTGAGTAGATCTAGTGCAAAGTTAAATCCATGGTTATGCAAGAAAGATCTGATATTACACCTGGTAAGGAACACATTTGCAAGTTATTAATTTGTAGATCTAGGATTTTTGGGTTTGTTATTTTATTAGGTTGATTTTTCAATTTGGGAATGAATACTTTGAGTTTGATTTCCTTGGTTACAGAGGCTTATATCCATGTTGGTATTACACATGATACATATGTTTTGTTTGATCTAAGAGATTGAACAATTGGGTCTTGTTAAGGCTTTTCACTTGGGGTTATAAGAAGATCCTACTTGACACAACATAGATCTTTGAGGTGTTGGTAGAAGGACATGTTTGATTTATAGGTTTTCTCTCTCCGTTCTTGTGTGTCATCCCAAAGGTTCATGTTTAATGATTTGGGAGGATTGTGGTTACATGTTGGGAGATAGTATGAAGCTATTTGGGTTTTATATACATGGATCATTATGAGTTTCCTTGGTACTTTATTTTTTATCATTTATCACACCTTAATATGAGTGTTGATTAATAGAATTGATATGCCTTGTTCTATTTTTAGATTTGGCATTACTCATGGAGTGGGAGTTCCTAGATTTGTATGTTCTTCATTGATGGGTTTGATACAGGGAGATTGTGATTGCAATTTTTGGGTTGGACATATTGTTGACATGAGTTACTAATGTTCTTGATACCTAAGAGGTATGGATGCTTGGATGCATTAGCATGTGGATGCTATTTCTAATCATGTGAGTTTTTGTCTTAAATATCAGAATGAAGCTTTTATCACTTGGATTTGATGCATGTGTTCTTGAATTGGTGTATCTTCATCTTGTCCTATTAATTTTCTTTCTTAGGTGGCATGTTGGAGGATGAGAGGAGTTCTTTCTTGAGATAATGGTCACTTTGGTTTTATTGCACGTATCTTGATGGACCATGAGAGCATGTTGAAGATTCATGTAGTTTCATGTATGACTATGATGATCATGTATTTCATTGATTGGTCATATACAACAACTGGAAGAATGTCAAGATAAGGTGTTGTACACCTTACATAAAATAATTTATTATGATGTAGTTAAATAATTATTTAGTTGTGGTACATATGGTAGATGTGGTTAGCCACATTAGGTAATTATTTGAGGACCACTTGTAAAGTTGTATTTAGCATTGGATTAGTTATTTTTTGTGTGGGAGACATAGAATAATTAATTGGGAAAAAATATTCAATGCTTGTATCAAAAAGTAAATGTTGCGTCAATGATTTTGTGTTATCATGGTTTGATCTTACCACTCAATTGTATTTGTGTGAGTTTGAGTTTATATAAGAAAGCATTTGTTTAGTGGTTAAGGTTGGCTAATTGAGAGGGTTATCATATTATTGAGTCTTTTTTAGTATGTATGTGAAGCGTGGCATGGGACATGTTGATTCAAGATTGAATATATGGAGGATGCATTGGAAAGGCTCGATGTTTTAGAAATATCCATGATGAATGTAAATGCACTTATTGTTTATTATTGATTAATAAGATGGAGTATGGATGCTTTTGGAGGATGAATATTTCCCTCTTAAGGATTTTTCCATGGTATATTTTGTGTTATCATGTGGCTTGTCTGTTTGATATATGCATTTGATTATTCCGGAAGCCTGTGTGCATGTTTTTCTCTTATGGATTTATATAGAAAATGGATTAAATGAACTATGTATTGATGCATTATTTCTAATAGACATGAGTGTCATAATTTCACAACAATAAAAAAACATACAAATTAATTTTAAAATTTGTATCATCGTATGATATGGTAGCTATGCGTGTGATTTTAGGACCATGTTTGACATGTGTTTAGATTCATTATTTAGTCTACTTGAAATCTAGCTTTGTATAATTGAAAAAGTTTTGTAATGGCACTTGAATTATGGGTGGAAAGTGAATGGATGGAGACATTAAGAGGCATTGTATAGAGGCCAAGGCCAAAGAAAAATACATTTTTAGTGTTGTTCGAATAAGCATCAGCACAGTGGTAGATTACTTTGCTTACTATATATCAAGGGAATTTTTGAACCCTAAGTGCATCATATTTGGATGTTAAAACTCTAGTGTCTAGCCAAAATTTTAACAATAAGGACATCATAACAATCTAGGATGCTATAGTGAACATGATTGCAGCTAACCTTGGACAATCTATTGGTTGAGGAAATTTCCAATCACTACCATGTGCAACCATGCCATATCTAGTAGCTAGGGCTTCCATGTTGCAAAAGGATTATAAGAGCCTAGATAATCAATAAAAAGCTATATTTGATTTCTAGCTAAGTGATGCTCTATGTGTTAGGTTCCTAGAAAATGCAAAGGTGTAAGAAGTCTAGTGTTATGAAGATGGGGATCTCGAAATGCTTGAAATTATCATTTAAACACTCTAGTTTGATGATGTGTTTTTCTTTCAATATGTTAAGTTTGAATTATGTTTAATAGTAAGAAATATCATTACTTGGCTTCTTCTCCTTTGTCAAAACTTTTAGTTGGTAGAAAAAATTTAAATGTGGTATGTTATAGGCTACAATGTATACAATATGGAATTGCTACATAAATTTCTTAGATACCATTATAAATGTTTATGTTTTATATTCAAATTATCTTCTGTTTGTATAGAAAATTGATCCAGTGATTTGTTATTTTTGGATAGATCTAATAAACTTATGAAAATCTAAGTTTTAATGTTCTTTTTTGTAACTTCTCAGTGCCCAACCTACATTTATTTACAAAAATATATGATATTATATTATACTATATGCACATTATTATATTTTATAATAATAAATTAGATTATAATATATTATAATATAATATTATTATTTTACACATTTTTTAAATATACCTACATGTATGGAGCAAGTTAGTCAAAATACTGTTTGAGAGGTACTTCAATCAACTAAGGTGGGATCAAATAGGTTTTGATTGTCTTTATATATGCCAAGAAAATGTTCAAACTACTAAAACTTGATCAAATAACTCATTGTCATGTTCTAGCTAATGATTTTTTTCTAGATTTGACTATGTAGATATTTTTATGTCCAACATTTTGGATCACAGTCTATGTCTAGCATCAGGGAGTGATCCATCTTCATTTTCAAGTGTCGAAGTGAAAATTTTCATTCAATGGGAGTCAATCAAACATTACTTGATTAAATCCTTGCACATTTGTTGTGAATATCATTAATTTTCCATGTGACTTGGCAATGTAATACATCATTAGGCTTTGATCCTATTAGGTATGAACAATTTTTTAATACTATTGAAATTACAATAATATGTTTTTAACATGCTAACATTATGAACCATTCCTAGATATGTTTATGTACAAGTCTTCTCTATAAGAAAATAATTATTTTATTCTTAAGATTTAATTTATGACCCATTCTAAGTGGGGGAATGATGTGAAGAACTTACATTACTAAATGTCTAAAAGCTAGTTTATCAAATTTCCTATGATTTTTAATTTTATCCATTTCAAAATTAATCCAAACTTAACAATATGTATGGTTGTTGATAAGAAAAAAAAACATCACCTAAAAATGGGAATGTGAAATGGTGTCAAAGACCCAAGTTCAACTCTAGGCCCTATGACTCAACTTGGGCTAATGTGACAAACAATGCAAATATGAAAAATCTAATATTCAAAATGCTTTAGGAATCTTGTAGGAACAAAATGCTACCAAGGAAATGGAATAGTCAACCCAAAGAGTTTCCAAATAGCCAATAAGTAAGTGGCCAACCCAATGTGTATGCTAGATTAGTATATTGACAACAACACACTTTAGATGATTAATGGAACAAAGAGACAAGATGAACATGCTAAAACAAAACTTGAACGACTTGCAAATGCAGTTATCCATGATAGATACATCTAAACAAGGGACCTAATTTTGAGGAAACAAATGTACCTATTAGATGTGACACATTGAACCAACACAATCCTCTAATGAGGGGAATGAAGCAATGAGGGATAGAAATGACAAATGAATTGTTTAGTAATCCTATGGAGGTTCTTCCATTAAAAAAGGAACTGGACCAAACAAGAGTATAGAAGCCTAAGAAGTATAGAAAAATACTTCAAGTTAGAAATTAAAGGCACTAGAAAGCCCAATAGCTTACCAAAGATGCAATTTCTTGGTGGTAAAACCAAGAACATGGAATCAAGCATGAGGATGCTATTGCGATATCTTTACATTTCACTTTGACCTTTTGTTGGACCAATTGTTCTACTATCAAAAGATGTCATGTTGTCAAACTCTTAAGTGATGGGACTGTAATGGTTATTCAAAATTAGAAAAAAATTGCATGCTTGCTGAAATATAGTCCAATACCATGACTAGTGGTTTCAAATACACTTTTAGTTTAGGTCTCAATATCCAAATAGGAACAAATGTAGATCTACATAACTTGGCTTCGTTGATAGAGGTGTTGAAGATGTCATTAAAACACAAACGTAAGCTCCAGTTTAAGCCAGTTGAGGGAAAGCAAAAAAGGATTAGCATTCAAGAAACCTAAAACCAACACTGAAAAAAATTGATGAATTTAAAAGGAAAAAAAAAAGATGTTTAAATATGATAAAACCAATCAAATTTAAAAATAAAATAAAATCACATACAAATTGTAGAGGGCTCACAGTCATTGAAAATAGAGATAGGACATTGTAGAGGAGCCTCACATGACCCCACAGGATCAAATAGATTGACCATATGTGTCGTGGATTGGAAGAAATAGCCTGTCAAATTTTGACAATTTCTTGGACTCAAGGCACTTGAGAGATCGCACCGGTAGGGTATGACTCGCGATGTTCTGGTGCTTTGGGATGCACAACAGGGGCATGCCTAGCATAAACCTACCCACCCAGACATGCTCACGATGTTGGGTTGTGCACATGAGGAACAAAATTTAACCATTGCGAGTGTGAGGGTGCTATCGCACCAAACTCATTGTTGTTTAAATTCATATTATGGATTTTTGTTGTTTATATTCATATTGTTAATTACATATGCAAATATTCATTTAAATTTATAAAAGGGAAGCCACCAAATACAGGGAATGCACAATAATGAACTGAATACATGGAGTTTTGTAGGGTTAATTCAACATTTTAGAAATTTTATCAAATCATATTCCACGATTGCAATGTTTTATATCATATATTTTTGTTGTTTATATTCATATTGTTGATTACATATGCAAATATTCATTTAAATTTATAAAAGGAAAACCACAAAATACAATGAATACAAAATAATGAACTCATTACACATTTATTGGATCGAATATCGATATTTTTATATATAAAAAAGGCATGTCTACCAAGTCAATACAAGTATTACAAAAATGTGGCATATGCCATGTCCAAATAGATATACAATAAAAATGTAGAATATATCTACATGTATTGGTCATTCTATGACCAAAACTAACACTATATGATCCTAAACTTCTGGTGGATCATCAAAATCAAGCCTCTTCAATGCAGTATGCGGCTCTGTAGATGGCTGCAAAACCACAATTCAAAAGCCAAGTTAGAATTCTTTTGTACAAAATAGTTCACAATTAACATCATAACTATGAATTTAACTTTAATTCCTTTGCAATTGAAATGTAGATTATCTCATCAGCTGATCCAAGAGCTAATGTCTTCGCTCTCCTCTCCTTTTCACTCTTAGGAGTTTTCTTGAAGACATACTTAAATGGATCCACATTATGGCCGTACCACGAAAGAGTCTATTGTAGATTAAATGTACAATTAATATAATGTACTAACATAAATATATCAAAAAAAATTAAGTATAGAAGGTTGAAAACAATTAATTTTACATATCAAACAAAAGTGTACCGGATCCTAATATGCTTCTCCAGTGTAAGGAGGAGGGTTTGCCATTGACGAAATAGGTATGGATATTTCCTGTATGAAAAAAATATAAGATTATAATATATCACAAGTTCACATGTACGCGTGCATATAATCATGAAATCAATAAAATAAAGTAGAGATACATACCACCGCCCTCTCTTGATTCGCGGGCGAGTCAGGTGCATTCAAAATATCCACAAAGCTCAATGGCCACTGTACATGTAAAATAGACAAAAAACACTAATCAATCTACAAACCCCAACTAATACTTGATTTCAACATTTTCAAACAATTGTACAACTAAAAATGTGTTCAATTACTTTCTTCACATGTTTTAGCATCTTCAAGATATTCTTTTTCTTCGGATGAGCCCTAGACACGGAGGGGGTGCCCTAAAAATAGAAAATTAACATGAGATATTAGTACAGATAATAAATTAAACATAATTTTAAAAATCTAAAATTAAATGACTTGCATATTCCATCAAAACAATACATAAAAAGAGTTGTACAAAATATGATACCGTATAGCCTTGTAGGCCAAAATCGATTGCCAACAGTGTGATGTCATCAATGTTGGCATATGCACACTCCAATGAGACATTGTATGTGATTGAAGGTTTTGTCATTGATGGCAACCTTGTAATCCTATGGCACCGGAAAAAGCATTATACCGGCATCAACAGATCACACTCTACACTGGCACTCAGGACACCGGCACCGGCACAGAAGAAAGGAAGTATACCGGTACAGAGGTCGACAGGATTTTGTTATACTATATTTTGTTTATTATTGTAAAAATGTGTAAGCCAACTTGGTAAATTGTAAAATGACTCTTATATATAAAAGAGATCATTGTAGACATTTGGAATGTGTGAAGAAGAAAAAAGAGAGAAAATATTGGGCAGACCTATTGTGTGAAATATAGGTCAAGGGGTATATGTAAAGAATAGAGCAGGAACTGATACTAAATCTGGCATTGAAGATGCTATTATAAAGCAGTACAAGATATTGCATTTGTATAATCCTTATTGTAAGTCAGTGAGACTTCCCATTGAGCAGTGAGCTCTAGACAGTTGGTCTGCCTGCATGTGCAGGCCCCTATTGTAAGTAATATTCTCTTATTGGCCAGTGAGTGAATATTGTTGGTCACAAATCCCACCGAATTTTTTCCCACACTAGGTTTCCTCGTGAAAATCTTGTGTTATGGTGTGATTTTCATGTGGATGTTCTTGATTCTATTTATTGCATTATTTCTTGCATACTGGTACACTGTTATATTATGTTCTACATGTTTTAAGTTAAGAAATTCCAGAAACCGGTTAGATACTAATTCACCCCCCCCCCCCCTCTCAGTATCTGTGGGATCCCTAACAATCAATCTGTGACATTTTGTCCCCTGTCAACACCTACAAATCAGAAATTGGACCAAGCATTAAAGATAGTTAGTATATCTTGTATTTTTTTGAGTTCAAAGTGTACTATTCTATTTTAACATGTTACAAAATTTATACCTCAGGCGTCGAAGTTGCAGCTGTGGTAACTGGGGGAGGTGTATGGGATACCGTTGCTGCATCTTGAAATGCATATTATTTGTCTCAATTTAAATCGATGTATAAATAAAAATTCATTTATGTAATTACAAAATTAAAGTGACTGATAAATAAAATGTTATGAATTCAAATCAACACACCTGTGTATGTGGCTCATGGGCAAACACCATGTCCATCAACTCATCTGTCAGCGTGGCATCCTCAACTATGTGAGCCTGACATCTACAACTACAAATCATGCATAGATGATATGAGTATCCATCTGTACCGGTTGCATCATCTATCCTCAAGCATATCCCTGAGCAACTGACACACATATGCTCGATGGGCTCTTTGTCACCCTCTAACGGCTCATCATCCAATACAATAGGGTGTCCTAATGATGTCCCATGCTGGATGATGGCACTAGTCAATGATGTGGCCACCTGAAGAGTCTGTAGCTCCATCAACTCTTTCAGCTCTAATGGGACAGCTTGATGCACCTTGGGTTTGGGTGCTAGGGGGCGGCGACTCTCCACGGCTAATCGCCTATGGGCTGTAGGTCTATCTTGGGCAGAGCCACCACCTCTACCATGAAACTCTCTCATGTCAAAATAATTTGGGCGCACATTGAGAAAAAACTCACAATATATTTTTCTCAAAAAATATAATGGCACCTCATAATTATTACAAGGTGGATCGTCAAAGACCATCCACCACCTCTACCAAAAAAGATTCTTCATCTGCACATTGGTACACCAATGTATGGGAAACCTCTTTGCATTAGGGGGTAATGACTGACCAGTTTTGGGGTCAACAAAAGGGCACATATTTGTTGTTTAGAAATATTTTTGTTTTTAACTCCATCGTATGATAGCCCATTGGCATAGAATTGATGACACCTATCCCTAAAGCTTCCCCATTTGGTAATTTCTGTGGAAATAGCTATGGCACCACTAGCTAATGTTTCTAGGCTAGTGGTGATGGATTGATGATGGTCAAGTTTAGAACTTTTCAATTTTACAATCAATCTATTGATTTTGGATGTATTTTGCCCTAACTAGTTAATTAATTCTTCCTGTGTTTCAGCTGTGCGGTCAAAAGGAGGAACTGGGGGTTGTTCTTGTGTGTTTTCAGGAGGTGCATTTGGTTGTTCTTGTGGGTTTTCAGGAGGTGCATTTGGTTGTTCTTGTTTTGGATTAGAAGAATCTAGTTTTTGAAACAAAAAATGAAAAAACCTAATCAAAATTAATGAAAATAAATTCAAAATGTAAAACAAATTGCATAAACCAGAAAGAAAGATAAAAATAAACAAAAACTAACCTTGATCCATAGCCTGGAGGACAAATTTAGCACCCTGTTCACGGTTTAGGTTAGAAAATGGGAAAAAAAAAGGTAAAAAATGTGCTTTTCGAGTAAATTAGGACCCAATTTTTTTTAAAACTTTTTTTATCAGGCACCGCGTACGTGGTTTTACTAGGATTATTAGCGCGTACGCGCTCATTTTCCTATAAGAAGTGCGTACGCACTAATTTTCCTTGATGTAGCGCATATGTGCTTAGTTTCCTAAACTCAGCGCGTACACGCTACCTTTTCTAGGCTCAGGAAGAACAAACCTAAGCACGTATGCGGGAATTTGAAATTTTAAAACCATGTACGCGCTCCCTATTTTTCCAGGTTTTTTTTGGGTGGTGTCCACTTTTCTGACCACCATCTTTGTGCACACACCCATTGCATGATTGGAATCTTGAATGTCACTACATATTTTGATAATTTTTTCTTTGTCATGCCTTCCATCCAATATTTTCCATACCGTCTCTGTTATATTCTTTCCAATATGCATTCTATCAAACAAATGAACAATTTATAACTGGTCGTAGTAGCGCAACCTACTAAATTGTCGGGGATAACTTTTTAGTCCCTTAGGAAGCTGGTCATTTATGCCTTCATGACCTTCATGATCATCAATCACATCATCAGTAAACAAAACAAAATAGAAAAGATGTTTTATGACAAACCAATAGATGGAATGGCATTATCTTGACGATTAATTCTATTATATTCCAGCTTCCACAGGTGAGGTGTCATTCTTTGTGGCTTTGATGTATTCTCTTCTTTCCCATTGAAAAGATGTTTTTTAGTATTTCGATACTTATGATTTTTGTGGAGAAAGTGCCTATACTCATCAAACACCTGCTTTCCTAAACTTTTTGAATGACGAGATTTCATCTTTGGACCACAAACAGGACATAAAAATTTTTCCTTTGTTTGAAGACCTACAAGATAATGTATAATTGGATTAAATATGATAATTTTTTGAATTATAATGTTAATGCACAACTTAAACACTATAACATACCATAAAAATGTGTTAGCCCCGGGGCATCATGTATTGTCCATAGAAGCATCACATGGAATTGAAATTGTCTTTGTCCTATTGGTCTAGAGATGTCATACATAGTGACACCATTCCATAACTCCAACAACTTGTCGATAAGAGGCTCGATATATACATTCATATCTTTAACTTGGTACATACCTAATCGAATGAACAAAAACATTACATAATTATTATGACCATTTTACTGCAATATTTATAATTAAATTTAGATGACTATATTTAAATGATAAAATACCTGGAACAATCATTACCAACATTATGTGCTCCCTCTTTATTGACATCCATGGAGGAATTTTATTGTTGATAACAAAAATAGGCCACACTGAGTAAACAGATCTCATCTCTCCAAATGGATTGACACCGTCCGCTACCAATGAAAGCCTGAGATTACGAGGTTCTTCTTTAAAGTGTGGCCACTTTTCCTCTATGTCCATAAATGCTGAACCATCCATAGGCATTCAAATAATGTCATCTCGACTTCTATTGCATGCATGGTAATCCATAAATTGTGCCAAGCTAGTGCACTTGAACAATATTTGCATACGTGGAATAATGGGAATATAGTGAAGAACCTTGCGAGGAACCCTTTTTGTTATTTGATATGTTTGATATCTACTGATATGACATTCAGGACATTCAGTTCAAAATTCATGTTGTTTGTGATATATAATATGATCATTGGGACAAGCATCTATTGCTTGATACTCTATTCCAATATCTTTCATAACGGCAGATAATTCTCGGTATGAGCGAGGTAGAATATTTGATGGTGGTAACAAAAACTCACCTATCAATCTATAGCAAAAGAAAATAATTTGTTATAATAAATAATATTAATGGTACAACATGATTCATAGTTTATTATGACATATATGACATACCTTAACATACGTGACATTTTTATGTTGGATAAACCATTCATAACCTTCAAGTTCACCAACAACAATATAGCGGAGAGAAGAGTTGCCTGCGAGCCTTCGTAAAGGGCCTCAGATGCCTTCTCAAGTAGAGGGACATCATGAACAACATCAAGGTCATCTTCATCATCATGATCAGCTGAACGAGTACTAAATGAGTTATGGATCAATGTATTTATACCATCATCTTCAATTATGTTTTCTGGCTCATGATCGTCATCTTCCATGGGATCATTATCTTCAGCTTCGATATTCACACCTCCATGTTTGTCCACTTTGAAAACCATATTCTTAGGGTTGTGTTGATCCATACCATGTGCTCTGGGGTGCTTGACCTATATAAAATTGATAAACATAAATAAACCATGATCATGATCTCATCATCACGTGATTTCTTATGTATATAAATTGTCAAAACGATATAATGAAAAACTTACCAATGGATGATAATCATGTCCACCTTCAATGTGACCATGCAGCCTACAATATTTCTTTGTTGTTTTGATTAGAAGTCTTCTAGTCTTTAACCCCTTAGAAATTTTGCACGGACAATAACATTTTCCATCACCTTTTCTTTTCAAGTTAGACCACAATCTAGCAATTGTCTCCTTATTTTGTTGTTCGTTGATATTGTCTGACATGGTCTTTCTTCACAAGCAAGAAAATAGAAATTATCATCATTGAACAAAGCATCTTATTGAATTTAGATTTCTAGTTTGCTTATGGTACATCACACAACATGGAAAAAAAGAAATACTCAATAAATAACAGGATTCAATTGATCTAGTATTATCACAATCTGCACTTGGCCTTCAATATTTTCTCCTCCTAACACTGTTTATCCATTACCTGTCAAGTACAGAACTCTAAAACCTGTGGCTATTAAAATACATAAGACAACATTGTAGCATCTTATAATCATCTGTATCTCATCATGTATTTTCAGTGCTTCCTCACCTTCCTCTTCATCATCATCATCATCATTATCATCTGAATCATCACCTGAATCATTCTCCCCTTCTGCTTCATCTGAAGAAGCATCTCCAAGGATATCTTTCTTCATATTTTCATAGGTTGCCTCATGCTCTAAGAAATCAAGATCTGGCTTGAAAACATCCAAACCAGCTTCTTGATAAGATTCATCTTCTAGGAAAACTTCATGTGTTAACTGATTTGGACGCACAGCTGGATGAACCTTGAACTTAGCTTTGCAAATTACAAAAAGGCCTTCAATTAAAAACTGTACTCGTTTATCAATTTCCTCCTCATGGAGAATACCTCTAAATCTTTCAAAAATCCCATAGATACCTTTGGGTGAAAGGTCTTGCAACAAAGATCCACATTCTTTCACGAACCCAAAATCAACCTCTACACTGTCATCTATGGGGTTCTCTAGTAAAAGGGTGAGAAGTTCCAAGGCAATGATCTCATGTGCAACTTGTTGATTCACTAAATGAGCTATGAATTTGGCTACTACTATCAACATGTGTTTGTCATTGCATTTGTATACCCTCTTAAGTAGCAAAATAATTCTTCACAAAAGCAGATTGCCAACTTCAGGAAATTTTGTATTTACCACAGCAACCAATGTAGCAAAAACATCTGTAAATCTAGGGGATGCCATTTGGGATTTCATACTTGGGATTTCATACAAGACCTACAAAATAGATCCCTCCCATGGATGAGATTCTCTGCAAACAACTCTGGAATGATGTTCTTGATGTTAGATGCATTTGCCTTGTTTACTAACCCATTGATACTCTTCCGAAGGGCATCCTATGTCATGTGTTGGTATTCCACACTGCTCTTGTCTTCCACATCTTTCATCATTTGAGCCAGCTTAAATGGGGGAATGTAAACACCCCCACTTCTTCCAACACCCTTCTCAACTCCTCTTACAACACCTTCCCCATTCCCATTCTGAGATGGAGTAGACACAACACTAGAAGTTTTCACTTCCACTGCCTCTCTTTCCCTCTTGTTTCGAGAAGCCCCTTTACCACTTAATTTGTGCTTATTTATGTACATAAACCCATCAGGAAGCATGAGTTTTTGCATATAAGCTCACCCAAATATTTTACAGTTATTTTTCATCAAGATTCCCTCAGGAGCTGGCAAATCCTGCTTCCATACTTTAATTATGTTTTCTCAAAGGACAATCCTAAAAATCCATGCATTGCAAACAACTTTTTACACCTTTGTTGGTTGTGGTGGCATCACAGAGAGTTTACATCAATAAATGAAGAACATGTCAATGCTTTTAATGCAACAATAGAAGTCTATCTCTTATTCAATATCTCTAGTGAAACCCCCATGATCTTTTGTTGGAGTAGAATTTGTTATATTCTAGAAAGGGTCTTGTCCTTTGTTGGTGGGATATTCATCTACCTCAAGAAATAACTATTCTTTTCTCCAACAAGAAGTGGAACTAAATGAAGATCTAGCACCATGAAATGAATCCTCAAAAGGATTACTATAGTTAGTTTTGGTAGATAATGATCTAGGTAGAATACTAATGTGGCTTTACGAAACATTATGTACTAGCTTAGCATACTCTAACAGCTTTGGTGTGACATGCTACATCCAATTAAGTCTCCATCGGTATCTCTATTGTGTTTATGGATTGGGATTCAATGTAATCTTTTTATACACAGATTTTACTTTCAACTGAGGAGATTTGTATGTACTTACTTGTCTTTCGATTATATCCCTATTTGAAGAATTTCTTCTATCAACAAATCATTTGTTGTAAGTTGTACAAGTCAAAGCTTGAACATGCCTTCCATGCTAGCCTTGTTGATATGTTCAACACCATCTTGTGCAACAAATCTTTAGAACTCCACTATTTCATTGAAGAGTGAGTAGTAGGGACAATCTAGGACACTTACAAAGGTTTTGCAAGAGAGATAAATAGACCTAAATATTATGACTTAATAATGATCAATGGGTAAACAGATAAGAAACTCTCAATATCAAAATGACTTTCTCGATTGTCTTTACTAGAAATGGATAGATCTGCTAATAATGGCTTTATGACTGTATGTCAACTTTAGACTCACTCCAAGAAGAGATAGAACTAATATGCGATATCTAGATTTATGATCTCTATAATATAACAATCCCATAATTATGTTTCCATGCATCCATACCACAACACAAACATCATGCTAGTGTTCAGCCATAGCAATTGATATCCTAATTATAGAATGTGAAATATGCACATAACTATGAATAAAGATTAAGAAAAACAAAGAAAGATTCTTATTGAAAACATAAATGACTAATGGACAAGAATTGAATTCATTGTAGATAGTTTTGAATGTCAAATTCACTTATTTGTGTGCATTTAGTAACTCATGTACTTATGGCCAACGATTTATCTCTTTCATAAATTAAACCTTTATTAATAACATTAAATGGCTAAGTAATTATGTTTTAGTTGAAATTGAAAATAAAATATTTTATTTTAGGACAGCTCACACTATTCCCTATCATATTTTAGACTCTCGGTTTTGTTAGTAATGGTTTGATGTCTTTGGAGCTGATCATTGCATTTCTTTAGTTATGTTTGCCAGTGTACTCCCAACCTATGCCAAAATGGGAGCTTTGGAATAGGGTATGGACATCCATCAAAGCATAAAAGATAGAGGAATTTTGTCAGATGTGGTTGCAACTGCTCTGTTAGCATGTATGCAAAATGTGGAAGCATAGACAAGGCACGGGAACTATTTGACAGATTGCCTCAAAGAAATGTGGTTTCCTGGACTATAATGATTGCCAGATTTGCACAAAATGGATTTGTTGAGAAGGCTTTAGAAACTTTCAAGAAAATGCAATCAGCATGTGTAAAGCCAAATTCCACAACCATTGCTACTATCCTCCCTGACTGTGCCAAAATGGGAGATTTGGAATAGAATACGGACATTCATCGAAGCATAAAGGATAGAGGAATTTTTTCAGATGTTGTAGTTGCAACCACCTTGGTAGACTTGTATGCAAAATGTGGAAGCATAGATAAGGCACGTGAATTGTTTGATAGAATGCCTGAAAGAAATGTTGTCTCGTGGACTGCAACGATTGTTGGATATGCACAAAATGGATTTGTCAAAAAGGATTTAGACACTTTCAAGCAAATGAAATTGGAAGGCATAAAGCCAAATTCCACAACCTTTCCCAGCATCCTCCCTGCTTCTGCAAAAATGGGAGCTTTGGAATAGGGTATGGTCATCCATCAAAGCATAACAGATAGAGGAATTTTGTTAGGTGTTGTACTTGCAAATTCTCTGGTTGACATGAATGCAAAATGTGGAAACATGGACAAGGCTCGTGAATTGTTTGATACGATGCCACAAAGAGATGTGATCTCATGTGAACAATCAACACGCACGTATACGGGAGGAAGGGATTGCTGCTATAAAATTGAACGCTCACTCCTCAATCACAATTCTATGGTTTTACAAGATTAAACTAGGGCAATTAACCACCACATGTATATTTTTTGCAACATGAAATTAAAAACTAGGGCAATTTGAATCTACCTCCTGTGTGGGATTGCAAGCAATGCTATAGATGCCTTCAACGCGAGTTTGATGTTCTTGGGGGTTGAAGTCACCACAGACACATATGTGGGATTGCAATGCACAAATGAATTCCCCTCTTCTTCTTTTTTAAGTAATGGTCATTGTCATCGGAATTACAATGAACTCGAGCACTTTTTAAAAAAAAGAAAATTCTCATTGCTAATGCCTTCTTCGTCGAAACCAAATGGGAAATTGCCATCAGAATTATGATGAATGTGAGCATTTAAAAATAATAATAATAAAAATTTGGCCACAATATACCTTCTCCATTGGAAACCTTAGTCGGAAAGCTTGTCCAAATGTATTAGTGACAACTTGAGGAAGACTCTGAAACGGGTACCAATGAAAAGTTTTAGACAACAATTGGAAGGAGCTCTTGAAGATTTTGATGCAAAAAAATTGAAGAATATCAAACAGGAAGATGAACTCAGAACTGCTCGGGAATTCATCAAAGCACTTCAAGATAACTTGGTTATAGCAAAGAATAAGAGAAAAGAATTACATGTGCAATTGCAAAACCAAGATGATGAAGAAAATGAAACTCTTAGAGATATTGCAGAAAAATTGAGACAAGAGAACAATTTCATGAAGAATGAGATGCAAGATGTAACCATGAGACTATGCAAGGATATTGAAGATAGAAAGAGGAATGATGAAGATTTGGCCAGAAGACTTAATGAAAGATTAGATGAATCTCTAAGGTTCAGTTATGAAAATGATATGCTCAAAACAGATTTGATTCATATGCAACATGACAAAGAGGAACTTATGAGACAAGTTAGCACTCTGGAAAGTGAGTTGGTCGCTGCAAATGAATACAAAGACAAATTCAAGAAGAGTTCAGATAAGCTTGATGATATGTTGAAAAGTCAGAAACCTAATGGAGAAATAGTTGGACTTGGATTTGAACATGGAGAAAGTTTTAGAACTGCAAACAATCATGATCACAGCAAATCGGTAAGGCTTATAAATTCAATGGAAAATGTTTTAATTGCAACAAATTTGGTCATAGAGAAAATGAGTGCTGATTTAGGAATAATCAGAACACAAACTCATCCATTGGTAAATGTTCCAAATGCAATAAAAATGGTCATAACTTAGACAATTGTAGAATGAATGTGAAATGCTATGTTTGTGGAAGATTTAGACATTTATCTAATCAATGCAGAACTCAAACAGGTCAAGGTTATCGAAAAGCTATACAGAGAAACAATGTAACTTGTTATGCATGTAACAAGATTGGACATATTGCAAAATTTTGTAGAAGCAAGAATGTATAGGCGAACAATAAAGGATCTAATGACAAAGGTAAAGAAAAGGCGAATGAAATCAAGCAAGAATTTTTTAAACAATGGATCAGGAAGACAAATCGGAGGAATGATGAAATTGTCTCTGCACCGACAGAACATAGCAATCCTGCACCGGCAGAAGATTCTTCATCTCACTAAGGAATAATCCTTAGGGGTAAGGCAACTAATTGAAAATCATTTATTTACCCTTAGTTGATGGTAAGAAGTTATAATTCTTCTTTACCGATAGATATGTGGAGTTTTCACTGCACCGACAAAGCATTTATTGTGGTTGTAAGTTAACTTTTTGGTTATAAAGGCAATGTAACTTCTCATTTCAACTCACCAAGTATTAAAGAGTTTGAAGGGAGCAAAATTGAGAAAAGGCAACCCAAAGGCAAAGCAGCAAAAGGTTTTTCAGAGCATTCAAGGATTTCTCAGCTAAAAGGAATTTATCTTACGCAATGGCTTCTTCGTCCTCCATTCCTGAATTTGTTGCAAACCCTACCATTGTGGAGAACATAAAACGATTGCATACATGCATTGTAACATTGAAAGTTTAGGGTTTGAATATTTAAAGAATATATTCATAAATATTATCATTGACAAACATGGGGTAGTTAAACTAGAACACAAGGTAGTTGAAGATTTAGGATTCATTGACATCCTCCATATGCCATAATTCTCAGATGAAACCATCCGCTATGTTCTTAGCAGGGTTCATGGTGAATTTATGTGGTTAGAATCAGTATTTACGATCACTAAGGAAGCTATAAGAGCTATTACTGGTTTACCCTCCACCGGCACTAGGCTTTACAAGAAAAAGAAAATTCCAAACAAAGAGGTTATGAGCTTAACCAGAGCTACATTTGACAACCGATCATTTAGGGTCAATGATATAAAAGATAACAATGTTAAATTTGCAATTATGGTCATTGGTTATAGAGTTTCTCATTCTAACAAACTGAATTCTATATCTAGTTTATGCATTCATAGTGCTCATGAGATGATCTTGAATAATGCAAAAATTGACATCTGTGAATGGTTAAAGGATCAATTGCTGGAGAATTTGGATAAAATAAATAAGAAGGGAACCTTTAAATTTGGAAATCTAATTGTGTGTTTAATGCTTTACTTCTCAAAGGAGATTCCCAATATTGGACATAAGGATTTTGCCTATGATGTTTCTATTGGAAAACAAATAAAGGAGGCAATTGTTGGCATGGGATTTGATAGTGAAAAACTGGTAAAAGAGTATTTTAAGAATTTTCAAGCTAAATGAGACAATGGGAAAGGATTTCCCAAAGCACTATTGATAAATATGGCAAACAAATATTCTTTGTTATTTAAAGAGATGAAATTTGGATGGAGGCAGTTACACCTAGAACTGTCTGGATTATAGAGATGGGATATGAGGTGGATTCACACATCTTAGATTCATATGCTAGAATAATCCTAGATCCTCCACCAAAACTAACAAAGGAGATATTTGGTAATGTTGAAACTATAGAGAGTGGTGTTGCTATGTAGAAGCAGAGAAAGAAAAGAAAAAATTAATAAAAGATGCTTCTAAATTTGTAAAAGATATTACATAGGGGTTAATGAATCTTAGTGGTATTGCTACAAGTGTAAGAGAATGTAAATTAGAATAGAAACTGGTAGCACATATCTCTCCTGTGGCTACCTCATTTGATTCTGGTAGTGGTAAGGAAGCTAAATTCAAAAGAGTGGACAAGAAGAAAAGAAAACCATCACCGACACCTGCTTCATCTCCTAAGAAATCAAGGACACTTCAAAAGAAGCAACGGGCTATAAGAGAGACTAGTGGTCCTAAGAAGAAAGTTACTCCAAAGAAGAAATCTGAACCAAAGGAACTGGTTACTCTTTCATCGGAAGAGTTGATCAATGAAATCACCCAAGACGGTAACCTCTACAATGTAAATAAATTTTATCATTCTTTTAAAGATTCGGATAAGGAAACTATAGAGGAAAGGAAAGTATTATTTTGTATCTAGATATCTACAAGAAGGTTCTTATTGAAGTTGTAGATGTTCTACCAAATGATTTGTACTTAAGATTAGAAGCCAAGAGAATGTTTGTTATGGAACTTGATAAGAAATTAAAGGTGGAAGCTCTATGAGTTGTGCATCCTGTTAATTCCAAGCAGAAAATTGATGACATTATATCTGAAGCCAATAGAACTATTTTTGTGAGTGGTCACCGACAAGTTAGTCTTATGGCTAGCAAAGTCAAAGAAATTGCAGATGAAATGGCTGATAAGTGGGACATATTTTTTGTTGAGAGAAAAGAAAGAAGAGAAAGACAGACAAAAGATGGATAAGTCATTTACTAAGGTATATCAAAAAATAGATAAAGGCAAAGGTAAAATTGGCAGTATACCGGATATTACAGTTAAGGATAACTTACCACCACTGGCATAGGACACCCCACCAATAATTTTAGAGGCACTAACACCAACGGATAGTCAACCTAAAGAAGATAAGTCATAGGAAGTAAAAGAAGATAATGTTGATCCGGAGTCAAACATTCTTTTTACCATTAATGTGGACACTCGATATTTTAATATTGTAATGGACAAAGAGACAGGTGAAGTTAAGAAATCTGATTCCATCCCTGATGATACTCAGCTTAACACTGAAATACTGATAGAAGTAGAAGCAGGAACTGGAACAGAAACAGGGCATGAACAAAATATATCTGAACTAGCAGATAGTAAGACAAAAAGTAAGGTTGAAAACAAGAATAAGAATATGGAAGAAAAAGTGAATAAAGAAGAGGTTAAGGATGGAAGCAAGGAAGCGGAAGTGGTTAAGGTAATTGTGTAGACATGTAGAGAAGAAAAGAAACCAATTGCAGAACAAAGCACTCTGCCTAGCACTTTTACTATGGATTATAGACCATCAAATGTCACAGATGCACTCTTAGATTCAATAAAAAGGATTACAGAATGCAATGCCTTAGCATTTAAGGCCATTGATGATTCTTTACCAATTTTGCAAATGATTGCACCGAAATGCAAAGTTGATCATATTGATGGATCTTTAGGCAAATTGGACACATTGTCCAAATTCATTGCTTCTAACATTCAAACTGTGGATAAAATAAATGAAGAGACCATTAAGGAAAGGGTAAATAAGGGAAAAGATGATTTCTTTGACAAAATAATTAAGGACTGGCACTTAATTCCACCATTCTAGAATACAAAGAGTTGTACAAGGAAGCATGTAAGCCTCACCATCTAATTGAGGATATTGATGGGGAAATAAGGAAGACACAAAAGGAAATGTATGATATAGCTGATAATATGACTAGTTCTTTGGAACTTACTTCATTTTTGGATCAGGAAATGGAAATCTATGAAGAGAAGATTGAAAAATTGGAAAGAGAGAAAGCAAGGCTAAGAATGAAAACCCAGGAGTTGAAGAACAAGCTTGGTCCTAGATTGGACAACTTATTAACACATTGAAATGAGCTATCTAAGGCATCTATTCAAGGAGAAAGATCACCAGAGCAACATATGCATTATCTCACTGGTATGATCCGACAGATAGAGACCACAATTTCTGATAGTACTGAGTTTTTGCAAGGTCTTAACCTGGTTTTGGAAGACATTTTTCAGATTGTACATAACTGGTTACAAGTTTCTAGGTAAATTTTGAATTCCTTTGACTCTTTTGACACTCTTTGTCATTGATGTCAAAGGGGGAGTAGTGTACGATATGAGAAAAATGTATAGAAGGAGATCATTTGCTCAGGAGGAGAACTACCAGTTTTTGGACTTCAAATTTTGGATACCAGTTTTTGGATTTTTCTAATGAGTCTTGCCATCAATGCCAAAGGGGGAGATTGTTTGCATTATACACTCGGATGAGAATAGTTGATGTTTTCATTGATGGCAACCAACTAGGAACATGGTTCACAGGATACACTGGCAACAGACATCATCTACCGGCACCGGCAGGCACTACAAGTTCATTCACACTAGTATCTAGTCTACACTAACAATAGTTCATACCGGCACTCTAAGCCGACTCCAAATAATATTGTTTTGTATTGTAATTATATTTGTATAGCCGACATGATGTATTGTAAAGATTCATATATGTATGAGATCTTGAAGGTCATTATGAAATGTAATTAGGTAAGTTAAGGAAGCGATATATGATATGTGATAGGTTATGATATAGAATCAACTATATATGCATTTTGATGTAATTATCATATGAGTGAATAAGAGTAGAGAAAAGAGAATCAAGGTTTATGGTAGAGGTATCAGATAGAGCTTAAAATGGTATTGAATCTAGCATTGCAGATCCTATTTTAGTAGTACATTGTACATTGTCATTGGATTTAATCATCCAATTTTGTAGTCAGTGTGACTCCTATTTTTGTATTGAGCAGTGAGCTCTAGTCTATTAGCCTTCCTACATGTGCAGGCCCCTATTGTACAAGTAATTTTTATTCATATTGGCCAGTGAGTAAATATTGTGGGTCACAAATCCCAATGAGGTTTTTCCCCTAGCGGGTTTCCTCGCCAAAATTATCTGTGTTATGGTGTGTATTGATGGTTATACTTTTGTTTCTCTTTATTGCATTATTATTTTTTTATCGGTACATTAATTTGGGTTATAAAGTTGCAAACAAGTTTAAATCTTTCATCTACCGCTTAGACACTAATTCACCCCCCTCTCAGTGTCTTTGGGATTGATCAAGTATCTAACAAGGCACTCCATGTACCTATAATGGTGAGTCATTTCTAACATAGTGTCACCTAGGACTCTTTTTATTTACCATAACAAGATGTTTTATAACATAGTGGGTAAGTACCTAAAATAGTACTACTGCTAATTTTACAAAATTATTCCTATTGTCTACAATAGGGTCATAGAAGTGTAGTTTCAAGTGACATATGCAAAACAAGAAATTGTAGATAAAGAGAAAAACTAATTCCCAATGTGTTGGAGTATGACAACCATGCTCTCTCCAATCTCCCTTACTTTGACAATGGGTGATGCCGAGAGCCAGTTATCATCGGATTTGAGTAGTCTGCGGAAGGGATCCAAATTCCCATTCCTACCCCTACCCTAAACACCTCCCATGCCTTCTAGATGAAGTTGTTCCTCCTCTCTTGTGCTACCCTTTTTTGGGCAATTTCCTCATCTTCACTGTCTAACTCCTCCAATTTAGAGGATATGTAGTTGGTGTCGTTAAAATAGATGCCGAGGGTGCTTACCCAACAATCAAAATCCAACTCTAGAATGGCATTTTCCAGGGCTTGTCCATCAGACGGGTGGACAAAGTTGTTGATCCTCTCTATGCTCACTTCCTTTGAATCAAACATGTCAACCATAGGGAAAATGACAGCCTCGTAAACAAACACATCACACTAGTGTCAATTACCACCCAATATACCATTAGCCACCTACCATACATCATTCTAGACCATATTGTTTGCTTGAAATGGCCGACTCCATTGGGCCTGGATCGATTCCTCTCTATACAAGAAACTGAGACCAAAATGATACACCATCAGTTGAGATTGATACTTCCAGGCTTAAGACTGCAATTTGAACCATTCCTTATATAAAGTTTCAGAATTTCTAGAGAAGTCTAGAGACCAAAACATGCCTGAATTCCAATCAAGGTTCATTCAAACAACCTATCTTTACTATTCTGAGAACTTGTCAAGTCCCTAGTCATACATACTTTATCTAACCGGCTTGATACCAATCTACCAAAGTGCATGAAAAAACATAGGTCTCTATTTTGTCCTTCCACTAAGGTATGGCCTACCTCTAGCTAAAACGAAGCTCCCATGCTTGATCCACATTCACTGACATCCAATGCGCAATCATAAGAGAGATCGAGATCTACATTGGTTATGTGTGCACCTTGGGCCATAGAATTACCCATCAAAAGTTTCCATGATGGCCCAAGTACCTTCATGCTTCTTATCTGATCCCTGAGTTGACTTTGCAGACCGATTTAGCCAAATCATCCTTTACAATCTGTTTCAGCTCATTCTGCCAGTCAAAAGTTGAAATTTTCTCAGTGTAGGATTCCAGTGAGACACCAACATTAGCTAAATAATCAGCTATTTTTTTTTCTTCACAGAAAGTGTGGGAAATTCTATAATTTTGAAATTGGTTAATGTGCATTGCAATATCAACCAAATAGTGATGAAGATTCCAATTGGTTGTTGAGTTGTTGTTGGTGGTGTTGACTATAATTTGTGAGTCCCCCTTTATATCCACTGATGTAAATCCATTATCAACACAAAATCTGAGACCATTATATGGATACCATTAGCCTCCAACTAAACTCCCTATCATAAGAATCCAAGTTCTCATCCACAAACACTCATCACAAAACCTTATTATCTCCAAATGTGTCATACGTGGCATACGATCCATAGATGGGGATCCATAGAATCCTCTAGACATCCTATAGCATCACCTACATCTCTCCTATCTATAGGTGAAATGAGCTATTCTTGTTGTGCCATCTCTCAACTAAGACAATCAGTAGTATGAGATTAGCCCAAATTCTAGGCATGAAAACCACATGACATATTCCTATTGAGTCTAGTGTCAAATGGTAAATATCCATCAACAAGGGTTGCATACTTTGGGTTAGAGGATGCCTCTCCCACAACATCATTATATCTAGGTCATCCTACTTTATTTCTCCTAATTTTAGGATTAGGGCATCTCTTGCTTTCTATAAAGAAAGTCTTTATGCATTGTATCATTCTTTCTATAATCTTTTCTTTTGAGGAATATGGCACATTTTTCTTGCTACTCCCATTTGTGGAAGGTGTTCTAGTTTTTTGTTTGATCTTGTAGGCTTGTGTTGTAAACTTTTGTGTTACAAAATTTGAAATGGTATTATAGATATCAAAATTTAACAATGAGGATATAAATATTAAGAGAATAGAACAATGCATATAGACCTCTAAATAATCTTGATAAACACTTGCCTATGCATTTTTGATACCACATTAATGAACTCAATGAAACCAAAAAGTAAAACTTTCCACATTACCATTTTGATACAAAATGTGGGGAAAGATGATCTAGTGGGGTTCCTAACATGAGAAGTATGGGAAAAACTATCAAACACATTCTTAGAGGAATCTTTCTTCCTATAGAATGGACAAGATTCATGGGTTGAATGAATCTTATACATCAGTCATTAAGAAGTTTGGCATAGCGTAAACATGTATATGTGAGTTAGGAATACCAATAAACCTTTGAATTTTAGAGTTCATTATTGATATCCATCCACATTATGTATATCAAATGCCTTATGGACAAATTCATGTTTGAGGTGGGTTCACGATGTTTGTTGGAGCTTGGGAGGTCCCTCAATTTTTTAAACATATATATGCCTTTCCTAACAAACCTCTTTCCTTTAAACTTGTTTATGAAGAGTAAAGGGAGTTCATTATATTAAAATACCTTGTTCCACCAAATGGAAGAGATAGGGAAATTAAGAACATGCTAAAGAGATTGGTCATACCAAGTGAGGTGTTAGGAAACTATTTACCAAGGTTTCCAAATGCTATTAAATGACTCTATCTCTAAATTTTTGTTTAGATAGTCTAATATTTAATTAAAATCCTAATGTATAATTTTGAATTTCCAAAGTTCTTGAAATGGGTAAGTTGGACACCCATTGGTGTAGGAGCACCTAGCTTTTAACCATTTTTTATGCATTTTCCAGATTTTGATGTGATGATCCATATTTTGGATTAGATGTTTGAATAATGGGCTAATAAAAGGTCCATGTGTGTGTTTGATATTCATTTGAAGGATGATTGTCACCTAGGTTGTTACTTTTCTCAAATATGGCCTATGAGCCCTTGTAAGCCTAAAATGGCATAAATTTGCATTATGATGTAAAATGACTTGTAAATCCTCATTAGGAATTTAGGCATGTCAGTTTAATGTTAGGAAGTCATCCTAGGAGGTTTAGTATAAGTAAAAATGCATAAAAGGCAAAAATGCACATTTTAGCAAAAGTTGTCCTTATTGCTTGACAACTTTTTGCAACTTTTTGAGCAACTTTACATTTTTTAGCAAATCGGTAGTTAGGCAACTGATGAAGAGTTGGTTATGACCAAAATGGAATGTAAAATTCTTAGAGAATCATTGTACATAGGTTGGAACATTTATGAGCAAGTTTGAATAGATTTTGAAGACAATTTCTAGATTTTACCTTGTAATTTTGTCATTTTTGTAGCAACAGTCTGTACCAAATCGATTGACCTTGCTACTATTCTTTCATGGTGGTTTAGTGTATGTTATTTTATTACTCAGGAGGTGTTTGTAATTTATGTTAGTGCAGGTTTGAGGTGTGTTCACAAATTTGTATTGCACTCGGACTGAGCAAGGGTTCAAGAGTCCACTCATGGTTCCAACTTGAAATAACTTGAGTTTTTCTCAATGACCCTTTGGATTCAAGTCATGGAACCCTTGTATAGTGTAAATATGTTTTCTAATGGCCTGTAAGTTGTTTGGAAGCAACTTGCCATCATTTCATAGGTGATGTCAGTCATAGCCAGGTTAGGAAAATGATGGAAAACATTGTATTTACTTGTAGGGTTGTGAAGTTGTGAATTTGCCAAGTGTTTGGAATAGAAATTTGATGTAGGAAAGAGTCTCATTGAAGATGCAGAGGTGTGATAGCATGCAGACACCATTGAAACCTATTGAAGAAGTCTGCTAATTCAAAACCCCTCAAAATTACCTTTTTTGGGATTCATACCAGTACAAATAGACCAGATTGTCTAACCTAGTTGATTCAAAATTTTGTCCAAAAGGGTACTCGGATCACCAAAGGTGTTGGAAGGTTCTTTGAGTGAATTTTGAGTAATTTCCCAAAAATCAATTGGAAGCAACTATTTAGCACAAATTGATAGGGATCACTCCAATAGAGTTTGAGTGTTGGAAGCAACTATTGAGAACAAATTGATAGGGAGAACTCCAAGAGAGTTTGAGTGTTTTGACTTATCAAAGGACAAGTGAAGAGTGATAGGATCCCACTAAAACATTATCCAGCTACCTTTTGAGTAAGGTGTGACTCTCTTTGAGAACCTCTCCCCATCACCCATGAGGAGCTACAAGATATTGTTTATTATTATTCTCTGAAATTATATGAGATGTTGCAATGGCATTGAATAAGGGAGGTTATAAAAGGAATTTAAAAACAAGTTATGTATCATCTTTTTGAAATTAGGCAATGAAAATATAAATACAATTATTACACTTGTGGAACTCATAGGAAAGAGAAAGTAGGCTTGAAAAACAAGTTATGTATCATCTTTTTCTAAACTCCACAAAGAAATGTTGCATAATTTATTATTAATTACAATTCCCCATTGCATTATCATAGGAATGTTGGGACTGGATGCGTAAAAGGGTGAGCTTGATTGACATTTATTTGGATTCATAGTTTGTAATCAAAGTAAATCATCAGATGTAGAAGTCAACAAAGATAGTAAATCATCCAATCATCAACACACATAAAGAACAATCATAACACCAGTAAATGGACCAGCAACAATATTATTAGTGTTTGAGTTGCTCCCTCTAGATGTGAGCTTGTTATAGCTTACCATTCAACACTTCTAACTCAGGCCAACTCTACAAGTGATATCCCATCTTGGGAATTGTATATAGAAACATTGGAATTGATATCTAGAATATAGAATATAGAATATGAGATAGAGAGCAATTTTGTGCACATAAAATCAAAAGACAATTTTCTATTTTTTTTCACCATATGTATTGAAATCCTCCAATTTCTTACCGAGCCAGATTACAAACTCAATTGTGCTACAAGAATTTAATTTTATTTGTAGTCATATATATTGAAATGCTTGAATTTGATGTTATAGAAAAATTTCAAAACAGGGAAGATAAGAGTATCAGTTGTTGTCAACAATTTTTATTTTTGTCTGGTAAAGCTATATTTTATATTAATTCTGAAAATTTTTGCACTCTAAAAGAAAAACCTCCACATTTAGCTGATTAGACTATCGAAGCCGGTATACATAACACATTCATAAACATTTCAAAAAAAAACAAAGTTCTTGCTTCAAAAAAGGTTGTATGTTCCATCGTGCTACTCCACGTGAACAGTCACCGTGCCCTCTTCCACATCCATCACTTCCATGTTCCTCACTTGGTTCATTTTTGTCTCCCTAGTAGAGCCTTCACCAAACTGCAGCACATGACCCTTCTTAGTTGTTCCTCTTCCACAAGGTCGACCCTATCCTTTTGTGTGTGCAAGAACCATTCATTGCACAAGTGCTCTATATTCCAACCAAGGTCCCCATTTTTCCATCTCCACATGCGCTTGCCAGACATAGACTGTCTCAAAGTATTGCTCAATACCATGCATTATAGCATGTGCTACACTTCTTCTCGCCTCTTTATCGAATGTGGCGCTCCAGAGAAAGAACGGTCGCAAGGGAGGAGTGAATTCACTCATGTGAATCCACGCTCCATCCACACTTTCAAAGCCATCCATCTCTCATGCCAAACATAATAAAGCTTCCATTCCCCCTAGCCATTCCTTATTGACACACATGTTCATGATTTCTTTGACTTTCACAATAGGTCGGAGCTCCAGACACCATGCCATAAACAGAGACACTATGTCCACATTCGTTTTGTACTTCCATCCACCGTCTAGATATTCAAGTCCAAAAATTAACTTCACCACAAAAAGGAATGCATTGTCTTCATAGATGAACAAGTTCATCAACCTATCATCACTTATTCCTCCCCAAAATGTGACTTGTGCTTTTCTTGTCTGTAAAGAAAAGTTGGCCTCCATATTTAAAATCAAGATACCTATAATTCCAAAACAGACATGCAAATCTGTCAGACTAATAGCGACGTCTATAAATTATTTGAATTTGTATCAACCTATGCGTTAATTTTTTAGTGCTTTCTAATAACTAAATTCATCTACCACATGTTCCATGTTATTCTAGAATCTAAGTACTTGTATTTTGCACCATAGTCTATGGACATTTTTGTACACTTACACATATCCATATCATGCTATCCTACGAAGACCTTGGATTCATATGACGCACATAGCTAATAGAAATTTTCATTCTGATATCGACTAACAAGGCGCGTTATGCGCTTTTACAATTTCGCGCATGACTGCTCCAAAATGATAGTACACATTGACTAACACGCCTGTTAGTCACACGTTTTACACCGTCAATTTTGTAATCAATAGGAAACGATTGACTAACACAATGCCAACACATTGTACGATAGGTCTGTTTTGGAGGGCTACGTCTATTCTGGCTCCAAAGTAGACCTTTCCTATAGTGTGTTAGCGAGAGGTTAGTCAATCGCAGCCGTTAATTGCAAAATCGACAGTGTAAAATGCACGACTAACACATGTGTTAGTCAATCCGTACTATCATTTTAGTCGCGCGTTTTACGCGAGTCTTTCCATGGTGTAAGTTTCTATAGCATCTCAAGAAGCATAATGAGAAAAGGCATAGCCCTTATGAATGCAAGAAGTTCCTGTTTGATTATTAATCTTTTGTATCCTCAAGAAGAAGTATAAATTACAAATAATGGAAAGTTACACTATCGGGTTAAGTCACCCCGATAAAAACACTTAGGCAACAAATACTAGCTTTTGATCAGAGTATCATGTACCAATAAGAATGCATGGAAATCAAAAGTCAGACCTATCGGCATCAATCTCATCGATTATAGTATGGAGTCAATGACAGTTATATTAGAGAAGTATATACCGATAAGGCACGTCGGTATAGTGAACATAAGCGGCAAAAGCAGAAAATTGTCTTGCCAATAACCGATGAGGCTATCGATAAGACTTATACCGAAAAGCATAATAGTGAAAATGTCCATCGATCAAGGTTGTAGCGAAAAGAAAGTCATTGGGGAAATAATGTTAGTTGCTCATTTTGCACCATCGGACCTTTCCTACAATGCGATAACAATGTGTTAGTCAATCTTAACCATTTATTGCAAAATCAGTGGTAAATCCATTCTATCGTTTTGGAGCTAGAATAGCCCTAACATGCATGTTAGTAAATCCATTCTGTCATTTTGGAGCCAAAATAGCTTCGGCCAGATGGGACTGACCCAAAACCTAACACCACTTCTAACCCTAACACGGCTAACCCTAACCTGCCTTCTAACCCTAACACCGCTAACCCTAATCCGCCTTGTAACCCTAATGCCACTAACCCTAACCCACCTTCTAACCCTAATGTCGCTAACCCTAACCCGCCTTCTAACCCTAACGTGGCTAACCCTAACTGCCTTCTAACCCTAACGCCGCTAACCCTAACCTACCTTGTAACCCTAATGCCACTAACCCTAACCCACCTTCTAACCCTAACGTCACTAACCCTAACCCGCCTTCTAACCCTAACGCAACTTGTAACCCTAACGCGGCTAAACCTAACGTAAAAACCTAACGCGCATTCTAACCATGGGTCAGCTTCTAACCCAATCCCACCCATCCAATCCAAAATCTATAATCACAAAGATATTCTTTGGCCTTGCTGATTTGTGGACTGCGTGTCCGCCTTTTTCTATGCCCTCATGAAATGATGAATTAGACTATCATGGCGTGTTATGTGGCTTCACTGATTCATAGACTGCATGTCCACCTTTCTCTGTGGCCTCGCGAAACAACGAATTGGACAAAAATGGTGTGTTATGTGCCTTCACAGATTTGTGGATAGCCTGGCTTAGCCACGACCGCACAACCTACAGTTCAAAAGGGCCGACCCACTACCAGACTACCATGGCTTGTTAGTTGGGAGTCACAATGTAAGTCTTTTTGAAGCCAACAAACACATGTCTCGCGTGGTCTTTAACCCTAACTCGACAGTTAGACAAGAAATTTTTCTCCCTATTCTGCCTCCAAAACAAGCAAATTTTTGCACTACATATAAAGAAAAACAAGAAACGAAAACAAACAATGCAAACCCAGAATAGACGCGTCCATCATTTTAAATAAAATCCAAACACAAATAGGAAAAAGATGACTTCTAGAGGCGGACTTGCACATACCTCACACCCTTCAAAAATGCAGCCTACTTCAACAATCAGATGCCCTTCAACAACACAACTTGCTTCTTCAACAAGAGCCCTTCAACAATGAGTCGCAACCTACTTCTTCAACAAGAGAACTTCAACAATGACTCACAGCCTGCCCTTCAACAATAATGTTTTAATCGCATATTAGTCTTGTTTTTTCCATGTTGGGCACAAAATGGTGCCACATTTTCTGACGAAGGTACATATTTTGAAAGAAGCACCCTCTCTTTCCCATCGGTATGCCGTCTGAATGTGGTTTCTTAGCCGACGGTTTTTTTTATTTTATGGCTTTTTTTTTAAGCCCGAGCCCTCTTGTTCTTGTCGCTATGTTGTCCGAACGTGGTTTCTACAGTCACAAGCGGTTATTTTTTTTTCTGGCTTTTAATGTGTGTGTTATGCACAAAACACCATCGCTAACCAATAAGCGAGCCACAATCGTCTTCCGGCATGTCCACGTAATTTCGCATGGGGCCCAACAATTGAAACCGGTGAGTCCACGACAACTCCATGTCACATACTATGGGTCCAGCCGCTATGGCAAATTGGCATGGTATGCATGTCTCAGACAGGTATGTCGATGCATGTCATTGATACTACAAGTCACTTTTAAAACCAGAATAGACACATCCTTTTTTGAATGCCTTCCTAATTGTAGAACCTATGTTGACAATTAATTGAGGAAATTGCTAAATGTGGCAAAATTCACCGGGTAAATTTAATCCACCCTGTACCTAAGGGATAAATGGTTCTTTATACTTTTAATCTATGCATATTGGTTTATTTTACGTATTGGACAGCTCCATTCTTATGGTCCCATATTGTTCCAAAACAGGCGGATCTGTAGTGGCAGTTAGATAGGCAGTTCCGAGTTTAGGAGTCAATGGGCTGAGTACGCCGAATTAGTGTTTGTATTAAATAACCTGTCCTCTAAGTAGTGTATAATAAAGGCGATAGGAAGTTGTATGCACTTTAATCCCTTATACCCACACAGATGGCTTGCGAGAAGTGTTTCACTTAAATCGTCAGTAGAATTTTAAAAGTTCCTCCTAAAAGAGAAGGACAGTTAACATTCAACCCGATCCAAAACGCCACTTGCCTCCAAACCATCTTAATATGCAAGAAAAGTGAAGTAAAAACCTATCCCAGAAGGAGATGAATGTAGGGCACGTCCCCATAAAACTGATGGTCTCATGACTATTTTTAAAAAAATAAAAAATTAAACAGTTAACTTAAATTTTTTTGTTTCATGAATAATAGTATTAATAATAATTTGTGCAGATAAATCTTGGAGGAAAAAGAAATTTGTTCAAGCATGTGGCATTTTCTCCTTGATATGTAGTTGCTACTTGTTTTCAGCTTCCTTTTTAAAAGAGTGGCTGCTCCAAAAAAATAAAAAAAGATTCTAAATTATCATTTTCTCATAATTAAAAATTTGTATGGGAACACTTTAACTGTAGAAAATGAACTTAAGCAATTGAATGGAAACATGGGATTAGATGTGTCCACTATCGTAGAATGGTTTGATGATTGATTTATATGATGGAAGACTACTAGTATATGCTAATTTTAGTAATTTGAGTGTTAGCCATTCTCAATCTTAAAGACTTTACTCTATTTACTGTATGGAAACATAGTTGACTTTTTGTTTTTGTTTTTGTCTATTGACAAATATTAGCATGCCATATCTAAGGTGTTTCAAAGTGGCATAAAAGTGTCTCATCTTTATGTCCTTTTTAATATAAGTTTAACATATTATGATATAACAAATATTATAGTGGACATAATAAAAGAAAAAGTTAATAGGAATAACATATATAAATATAAGAAATTTATATTAAGAAATATATGTAAAAAGAAGACAATTTTAAAAATTAAAATTGTAAAAGTGATAAAGAATACAAAGACAAATATATTAAGCAACATCAATATATATAAATTAATTAAAAAAATTCAAATATTTTTGTGATAATAAAATTGCTGTCTAAATTTGAAGATTATTAAAAAATGTTCACTCACATAAGTCAATGACCTTTTCTGAACGATGTCATCTCTTCTCTTAAGTGTGTACAAAATCATATTATTTTACACTAATTAGATTAGATGGAGAAAGAAATATCAAATTATACATACAATTCTAGGCATAAAGTCTTTAAAAAATCAACATAACTATTGCACTTCCATTACAATATTGATGTAACATTCATAGGGTACTTAAAATCAAGATTGAATTCTTAAATTGTATGCACAAAAAATAGGCTTCTATACATAAGATATTGTAAATTAAATTAATATAATTTTTATGTACATCTAAAATTATACAATCTACTAAATTAACTTAAATAATTTTCTATCAACATAATCCTTACACCTCCTTCCAGTACATATGTTAATTTGTAAATATGAGACCATATATCAATCAAGGATTCAATCAAATGATCCCCGAGTCTCATCTATGTCTTCACATATTGGCCTTTAGAGTGCAGATGGCTAAATCACATATTAAGCTTTGATTTCTAGACTTAAAAAGTATTAAACACTCAAAATTGACTGACATTCTGTAGACTTAATATATTACTTAATATGTATGGTTTAGAATGTGGAAGCCAATATAAGAGCGTAAAGCCACATATTTCACAGTTCTATTTAAAGACACATATTTTTTAATGTATTTGTATGCTCGCTTTTGCTTGGAAGATTTTTGCTAGAGCCTATTTCACAGTTCTATTTAAAGACACATATTTTTTAAATCCCATGCGATTAAATATTTGTTTTGAGGCATTCTATCTAGCAAATTGTGTGCCATTTCTATGGATTTTGACCCGTGTATATGTAATGTGATGGAAAAGAATGCAGAATATGGATTAGAACTATTATTTCTGTTATTTGAGATAAATATGTTTTCCCCTTTTCCATTGTTGTCCATCATTTGATTCATAGTTAAATACTCTCTGATATTGTTCTCGCAGTTGTAATTAGTATTGCATTCAAATTAATTAATGTCCATTAGTTTAGATAGTTGACGTTAGACGATTATTCACAAGCAATATAATTTCAATTGTTATTGATATATCTTATTATTTTTAAACAGATCCTTTCATATATCATTACAAGATGATACTTAACATATGATATGATATGATATACTTCTCTTATTAATACTACAAATGAATCTAGGCTTCTTCGTTCACATTAGTTCTCACATAGAAAAACATCTCTTCTTTATGTTAATAGATTTTTATGATGTTTCTTTGTGTCTTCTTTTTTTTTTTTGAGGAATCTAGTAAGACAAATAGCTAGGGCTGGCACCAAAAGGAGGTGCAATGGTTATGGCAATAGTATTATATACTTTGAAAAATATATTGGAGGTGTAGAATTGCAAAATATATAAAAAAAAATTATTAGTGATAATTATTAAAAAAAACTAAATGTGAAAGAATGCAAATTGATAACATCAAACACATCCATTATTGACTATTGAAATGTCTTGTTTGTTGTTGATGTTCAAATTCATGTATTGTATATAATTGAAGTTTTGTAATGAATCTTATCATTTTTAAGCAGATCCTTTCATATCTTATTTTATGATGATACTTAATATATAATATGATATACTTCTCTCATTAATCCTACATCCAAAAAATGAATCTAGGCTTCTTGGTTCACATTAGTTCTCACATAGAAACACATCTCTTCTCAATGTTAGTTTTTTGTGATATTCCTTTGTTTCCTTATCTTTTTTGAGGATCTAGTAATACAAATAACTAGCGCTTGCACCATAAGGAGGTGCAATGGCTACACTCATAGTATTATATACTTTGAAAAATATATTGGAGGTATAGAATTGAAAAATATAAAAAAATTATTTATTAGTGATAATTATTTACAAAAAAACTAAATGTGAAATAATGCAAATTGATAACAACGAATTCATTCGTTGCTGACTATTGAAATGTCATATTTATTGATGATGTTGAAATTCATGTATTGTAAATAATTGAAGTTTTTGTAATAGAAATCATTTTTTATATCATATCCATGTAGATGAGTTTTCCATGCCATGGAGTAAATTTCAACAAATTGAAAATATAAAAGAGTTAACTTTACTTATTATATAGTCAAATTTTTGTAATAGAAATTGATTGAAGTAAATATAGATTAGATGAGAAGTAGAGTGCAATTTGGGTTATTTGTTAATTTATATTCTTTGTAGTTATTATTTATATGGAAATAAATGAGCTCTTCATTTATTAGAGTAAGTTTCTACAAAATAAAAAATTGGAAAAATGAATCAATATCATTTTTGTAATCTAAATTATTATCAGAAAACCAAGAAGACAAATAATGATAACCACTCATACATAATCAACAACATAATTTCTCAAAGATATTAATTTAATAGCAACATAAAAAAATGACCCTTAATATCTCATTTCCTATCCTAGGCTCACATAATAAATAAATAAAAAATCTAAATGTTTCACCTTGGGTTGTATACATTCTAAGTGGAGTAGTTAAGGACTTAAATATTTTTGTTAAATCTTGTACTACCTAAAAAAGAAACTTGTAGATGTGTAGGAATTAGCATCTACAAATCTAATAACATTAATATTTTGAATGAAGAAATGATGAGGTCCAAACTATAAAACATGAAAACATCCTACATTTGATTCTTATCTAACAATTCCAACCTCAATTTAGGAGAAATCATTTCACCTAAAGTCACTAGGCCTAATAACCTTTCAAAGGAAAACCTTAAATGATTATCAATTTATAAATTCTTTAAATAATAACCATACTAATCTAATTTATATTGAATCAAATAAGATGATAAAGAGTTACCTTCCTCTAATAGTGCTAAATCATTAAAAAGAATTATTTGTACACTACATGGTTACTCTTTCTTTCCATACTCATAAGTAAGGTCACAATCATTAGTCTTAAAATTTCAATAAGTATGCTTCCCAAAAGGTTTTTCTAAAATGTTATTTTTTCGAAAGGTCAAATTGACACTTAGGTTAATGGATTGTAAAGACCAACTCCTAATTTTTAACTTAGGAACCTATATAATAATCAAGGTAAAGGTTTACTAATTAATCCTTTGATATACAAACATATCTCTCCATTTCATAAATTATAGGTAAAACTTAATGAATATCTAATTGATAACCTATTAAAAGATATCTAATCTCATGTTTAATATCACTAATATATTTACTACTTGGTAAATATAAAAAGAACATATCATGTTTTTAAAAAATACTAAAATAATAGATGCATAAATTTCACAAATAAATGATCCTATCTATGGACTTATATAGTAAAGGAACCACCTTTAAATTTAAATGTATTATTCTAGTCAAAGAAAAATAATCCACCATATATAATCTTCTAGACAATTTAAGCAGTGAAAACTTTACATAAAATTTTGATACAAATAGTATGATAGATATAAAATCTAATTATTCATGCAAAAAATAATATGAATATTAAATTGATAATTCCTATCTTTATGCCCCCCACGCACATCCATTCCTAATTATTATTAGTTTCTACCTACAGGAAACTATAGCGAAGGATTCAAAATTAAAAAGTGATTAAACTATATTGCAGCAACCAATTAGAATTCAATATTTTCTAAGATTTGTTTTCTATACAGTAGTTCATCTAGTGAAGTCACATATATTTTAAGGCAATTATTAAAATAAAACATTTCAGCGAAATATTATTGGGATGTGTTTGCAGTTGCAGGATGTCAGGCAAGCTTTATATGCTCTTGATGCGAGAGAGTGCACATCTCTCAAGAGGCTTCCATGGGCTTTGCAGGACTACAGACATTTCAAGGTAATGAGGTTGCAGATAACAAACATAGGAGGTTGTAGGTCAAATGGATAGTTGACATTAAGGGTTTTATATTTGATGCATGCAAAGAGAGGTGGACTATGTTGGATTTTATTCTCTCCCACTATTCATTACTCTTCCCTCATGTTTTTGGTTGTAGTAGCATGTATAAGGGAATGCGATAGGGTTAAGTGGCAGTGAAGCTATAGACCACCACCCAAGGAAATGATTTACAAGCTCATGGACCTCTCTCTTACCATGGCTCATTCTAAACAGCAATAATTTAAATGATGCCATGAATTAATACTTGTAAGTAATTTCTCTGTGTTTAAATAAGGCAATGTTTTTGCATTAGTTTTGTATGTCCTCAAAATAAGTAAGGTAGTTGCAGGGCCATGAAAATAGAGTTTTTGATTGTAACTTGGAACACATGGCCATGAAATTGATGACCAGCTAACCTAGATGCAAGAAATCTTCCCATACTTACACAGGAAATTCAATCTGATTATGTAATCTCGATAATATCACATTCTCAGTTTTTAACAATATTGGCTAAAGATCTATATGTTGAATAAATTATGAGCATATTTAAAGGATTATCTTCATATCTTAGATGTGTCGTAGGATCTAAGAATTTATTTTGTAGGAAGATTCACAACACAAGCCTAAAACACACTCATGGCAACACTGTAAGTATAACCAATCCATTCTATTTTATTCTACTTAGTGCTCACGCAAACATTCATATTCTCTTTTTTAACTTAAATTTATGTTTCATCAACAGTAAGAATTAGTTTCATTGGATTGCAAAGATGTAATTCCTCCAATTCTCAATTCTAAATCATAGCCCCATACATTGTTTGATGGAACCACGAGATAAAGTTGGCATGGCAATCAATTTTTGGTTGATTTTGTGGGTTTCATAAATAAGATTTCAATAGATGGGTTTCCTTAAAATGTGAAGAGGCAGTGTAAGTTATTTTGATAAAATTTGTAAAAAATTCTTAAATTTAGGAACAAATTGCAAGGATTTATATTGATGCCTTTAGGGTTTCAACTTCACAGCAGATCACTCATGTCTGGGGAAAATAAAATCCTATATCCTACAACAAGTTCTTTCTCAATCTCAAATTGAGGTTAATTTTTTGGTTTCTCAAGGTATTAAGACCATGGGGTTGTTTCCTCAACACGCTTCAAGGTTTCAATGGAAAAATTCCATGCCTCCCACCCAAGAGCTAATGGTTTTCTACAACGGCGAAAATGAAAATCTTCCCCAATGTTTCTCCTGAAAGAGTAAGCATTTTTTTCATGTTTGATCCAATATTGACCTCCATAGGCAAAACAGAGGTTTTAAAAACCATTAAAACATGTAAAATTCTCAATCTTCTAACCAATAGTTTATTTCTTCAATAGGCAGACAGTATACTGTAGTTGGCCTAGGAAATGGAAATATTCTATAGTCAAATGAGATTTCATCCTCTTCCACTACTGCTTCAAATTCCCTACCTTTACCCACAGGATTAAGAAAAAATGTTACAATTCCTGAAGAATTTTCGGTCAGAGGAAATCAAACCCTATTTGATGCCAGTAAGTTCTAAAATCGGATTTGTAATATTTACATAGAGGAAGAAAATTGGATTTGTAATATTCACACTAGAAGAAACTTAGATTTGAAATATTTACACTGGAACAATTTCTGTGTACAGTATTAACGAAAAACTTTATTTTGTAGAGCTTCTAATTCCAAAGAAACATCACCCCTAGAAGAGGAGAAGATTTTAAGGGACTATCAGAGAATGATTTTTCTTCTTCTCGTCATTCTTGTAACTAGTGATTCTGGGATCCTTTAAAAATTAAAGTTGAAAGCAGTGCAAATGCCTGGAAGGGCAAATGGTTGTCGTGGGCGGGCAGATTAGTCATGATTCAAGTAGTGATTTCAGCTCTACCAACTTATCTTTTATCTATTTTATCCCTAACATCTAGTGCCAACACCTACATCATCAAGAAGATGAGGGATTTCTTTTGGAAAAATACTGAAGAGAAGCATAAGATTGCATTAATAGCTTGGGACAAAATTATGAAGCCTAAACCAATGCGTGGCTTAGGCATCAAGGATTTTAGATTACAAAATATAGCTTTGGGGGCCAAACTAGTATGGAAATTCATTAAAAACCCAAATGCATCCTGGGTCAGAATGCTAGCAACAAAGTATCTCTCAAATCAGAATAACCTAAACATCCTCAGATCAGGGTCATTTTTGAAAGGATCAAGAATATGGAATTTCATCATCTCTTGTAGAAACCTGATCTCAAACTCAGTCTCTTGGGATATACATGATGGTTCAGCAAGCCTATTCTGGGAAGACTCTTGGGGTGGTTATCCACCCCTGACAAATATAATTCATATCCCTACAACAGAAAACTAGTTCAAGCAGAATTGGGGAGTCAGAGTTAAAGACTATGTGGAAATAGTAGATACACAAAACACACTATGCTAGAAGTGGAAATCAATGGAGGGCCTGCCAATTCCAAGGGAGGACCTCGAAGAGCTTTTAGGTCACCTAGAGGTGAGAAACATCACCCCTAGAAGAGGGGAAGATTCACTCATCTGGGAGCCTTCCAAAACAGGACAGTATAACTCAAAGGATGGTTACAGAGTTCTGGTTAGCCCAGTAGAGCTCAACAACCACAATATCCCCCTCAAGATGTTTTGGAGCTCCAAAGTCATCCCGAAAGCGGGCATCTTTGCATGGTTGGCAATCCAAAAAAAAATCCTAACTGCAGATAGGTTCACAAGAATGGGCTACGAAGGACCTTCGAGATGTATACTTTTCAAAGCCCAATCGAAGGCAGTGGACCACCTCCTCTTGACCTGTCCATTTTCCTCTAAATGTTGGAGATGGCTTTGTGCAAAATTGGAACTGATTTTAGTCTTGCCGAATAAAATCAAGCCTCTATTCTAGAGCTAGCCTCTACATACAAAGGAGAGCTTGCTGAGCCAAATTATGGAAATTGCTCCATCATGCTTAATTTGGAAAATTTGGAAAGAAAGGAACCGCAGGCTATTTGAAGGTAAAGCTAGAAATCAGATATCAATTCTAAATTCAATAGAATCAGCAATAGTGGATTCAATCAATAGAAGAACAGCCTTTGCTCCGAATTAGTCTAAAGTTTTCTCTTCATGGGATAGGAAAATTAGTCAAAACTGGCAAGGAATCATTATTTCCTCACTCTCTCGCCATAACTCAATTAAAAGGAAAGATACAATCTGGTCTCCGCTGAAGCCAGACTGGGTGAAACTGAATTTTGATGGGGCCTCCAAAGGCAATCTAGGCCCCTTCCGGAATAGGCTATGTAATCAGAGACCAATCAGGAGCAACCATCGGGAAAATGGCAAAACCAATCCCTCCAGACACTAATAATATAGCAGAGTTCACCGCTCTACTATTAGGCCTGAAAGACTACATCAACCATGGTATCAAAAATGTTATAGTGGAAGGAGATTCAGAGATAGCAATTAATGCTATAAGGAAGAAGACAACCCCCAATTGGAGGCTTCAAGCTCTATTGGAAAGAATTCTAGAAATCCTAAATAGTTTGGAACACTTTGAGGCAAAACATATATATAGAGAAGCAAATACAGAGGCGGACGCTCTTTCTAAAGTTGCAGCTTTAGGAACCTTTACTCACTGGTGGTCATAGGGATCTTAGCCTTCTGCTAATTTAGATCGACCAAGCTAATATGACCGATCAGACAAGGTTCGAGTCACTGCTTGCTAGTAGACTGGAGGAATGCATAAAACAAATTCAAATTCAAAAATTCCTTACCTACCCTCCTTTTGGCGGCTAACACCAATGGTCACTCTCCTTTTCAAACTAACCACTCAACTAACCTTGGGATGCAAGGTGGGTCTGGTAAAGTCGAGTAGACTAACTGGCAACATTAATACAGGACCTACTAAAGTCCAACTGGTGAGCGCCACCTCTTTGTCCTTGCATGAGCTATCCACGGGCTAATCTCTCCCTCCGCATTTTAATGGATTCAGCTTGATTTGAGCATTTATTCTCTGCCACCCTCGCGTGAGCTTTAATTGCTCTCATTTTCCCATCATTGCTCGTTGAGTTGTGTGCCCGCCTTCCTACAGAAGAGTCCATTTATCGCTTCTCTTTTTCATTTCGGCTCTACTGGTTGCTCTCTGGCTCTTCTCTTGCTTCTCCTTGTCTGTGGTCGCCATGTCTTCAGAGCCCCCTTTTGGCTTCATCATGAGTGTTTATCCTAGGCCCGCTTCTTGCTTTGGCGCAGACACTCCCATCTCACTTGGTGCTTCTACTCATCAAGTTTCTTTTAGAAAGATTACGGACCTGAGACTCAAGCGTCTCCTCATCTACTCAGACCCTCCGGTTCTTTTAGCAGTCAAATTGATTCTGGGGAGCGCTCATTTGAGCAGAGATGAATACCCAAGAGACAACACCAGCATTTCGTCCAAATTTGTGGCGTCATTGCTGGATCAGAAGCTTTCCAAGCAATTAATCTGGAACCTTACCAGGGAGCTCTTCCCAGCCGAAATTCTTCTAGAGCTCCCAGAAGTTCTGAATAAGGCCAATCACGATTCTGGTGCGCCCAGACCTAGCGACAGAATCCTTTTTAACGCTCATGGTGCTCTCATCAAATATTACCCATTCCTTCAGGACCTGAAGGATAAAGAATTGAATAGGCACAGAAAGTTTGCTAGCACGGGGCTGAGCTACCTCAAATGGTGTTTTTTAGGTGAAGATCCGGAGGTTGAAGAGCAAGAGGAGATTCTATTCCTTTTCACAAGAATGAATGGCTTCCTACCTATGCTTGCTGCAGAAACAAAACCTAAGCCAGAACAGAGTTGCAGAGGAGGCTCGAGTAGAGGTCACACAGGCAGGGATCATGGTCGGGGCTTTCCAGCAAGCAAAGGCCAAGGCCGCCCAAGGAACCAACTTCCTCAACCGGACATTCCCTCTACAAGCCAGGCTCTCTATCAATACCTCCTTGAGTTTACTGAATGTGCAGTCATCCTTGTATATTTTTACTAGACTTTATTTTTAAGTTCAAAAACTCTGAATCTAGGTCGTTGAATTCGGACATTATCAGTAATTGTGTTTTGGCTTTCCTAGACTATCAAACCTTAAATGGCTCAGGAAAGTGGCTAAACTTTAAGCTAAAAGGTTTTGGTTTTGAAGGGACCTCTGTGCTCTTTAAGAGCAGAGGTTTTTTGAATTTCTTGAAATCCAATGGTAATCATATGTATTTTCACTAATTAATACAAAATATAGCTTTGCCTTTACCGACCATAAAAAAAAAACTACTGATTCACCAAACCAAACACCCAAATTTCCTGCCTGCCATTGCTTGGCAGGAACTATGCTGCTTGCAGCTCTTGTTTTGTCATGTAAAGATGTTTTAGTTTGTATAACAAATTATTTTTATGTAATGGCAGCTACAGGTACAAGAGGTCAAACCATTGTTTTACTGCTAATGGAAATGTAATCGCCACTACAGGTATTTTCATGTACAGTGAATGATAGAGGGAAAACCATTATTTCATTGCTGCTGTAAATTTAATGATTGCTAGCTAAGTTTTTTCACATACAATGAATAATAGAGGGCAAACTATCGTCATATATTAACCTTATTGCACTATTTTTCACAAAATTTATATATTGTTCATCGTATTTCTTCATAATTTTGTACCATTATGCTGGCTTCTACATTTTAAGACCAAAATGTGAAGGCACATACGAGACGAATGAGTTCTTTAACAGAATGGCACAAATGAGTTGTTTTTGTTGTTGTTGGAAATGTAGTAACTGTGTTTTGTAGACGAATGCAGGGCATGTCAACCACGCAACTTTTTTCGCGAATCCTCATCAACATAATTTAGCAGCCCTGCCACACATTCACCAAATTAATTATTTAAAAATAAAAAGAAAGCTCATCATTGAAGAATACATTTTCTCTTAATGACACTCTATGATCAACCGTGAGTCATAAAAATCACATGAGGATGGAAGACTTGACTATATACCATCACTATTCAATCCAAATAAATTAGTCGAACCGATCATCCAATCATCGTTATTTCTACTGTTAATGTCCACATCATCTAACATGATATCAAAACAAATGTGGGTTGAATAATGTCAATATATTTATGTCCATTGTGTTCCTTGCAATTAGTCAAAGCGTATAGAATCCCATAGAATCCCGACAATGCAAAATAAAGTCTGGCAATGTAGAAAAACTCAATATGTCCAGTGCGAGACACTTCTGGTGGGCTATGCCCACCTAAAAATAGCCTATTGACTAATTACCTTCACCTAAAGTTACTACTTCTTTCTTAACCTTTCGCCCATAGCTTATTGATGCTTTATCTAGTGATGAACATAGTTGCTAATTAATATTTATCTAGTACGTATTCACTACTATATAACTCTTTTCCTTAAAAATTCATATCAATAATAGATTATTTAATTGAATGATTAAAATACCAGTTAAAATATCTTTAATGTTTACTTAGTCACCAAATTTATGTTTACTAAGATTGAATAAATGTCTATTAAGATTCATATTCATAGTTTGATGTTATAAATTAGTAGTTATTACATTTATAATTTGTATTAAGAAAATTTCAATTTAGAACTTGATAAAAAATTTGATATTGATCAAATTCCCTTCATAAAAGAAAATATAGATTTCTTAGTGATGTTCCATTAGGAAATGCATGAGCCATATTATTATGAGGATGTGAATCATTAGCAACATGAATGAAAGTATCAAGAGTAGAATGTTTTTTGTGTTGTATGAGAAATATTTCATATTTTGTGTATTCTGTGTCAAAATAATTATTATCAAATTAGTATTAAAGATTAAACTATATTTTTGTATTATAACTATTTTTTCTTGTATGATTAAATGATATTTGGATGAATGTTGAAAATGGAATAACAGAGAAGTGTACATTTCAACTGTTAACCTATTTGGCAAACATGACTTATAAAAATGCTTTAGCCAAAGTTTGCAAATCATTAACTTAATAGTTACGATTTGATTATCTCTCTCTCTCTCTCTCTCTCTCTCTCTCTCTCTCTCTCTCTCTCTCTCTCTCTCTCTCTCTCTCTCTCTCTCTCTCTCTCTCTCTCTCTCTCTCTCTCTCTCTCTACCATATCATGATATAAGTGCATTAGTATCTTGTATTGTAAATAAAATGTTATATCATTTTGCACCACATTCCATCACTCTTGTCATTTTTATTTTGCTAGGACCTTCATGTATGGTTAGGAATTATTCATTCAAAGAATATTGAAGAGGCTACAACTTCATTGAGGAGTAAACTGCTCTGATAGGTAAAATGCTCTATAATGTTCTCATTCTTGTGAGCACTTTTGAGTAGAAATTCTTGATAGGTTTAATCTTTGTTGTTCATATTTTTTATTAAGATAAAGCAAGCTTTATAGGGACCCGAAACCCAAATCCAAAATCAGAATAAACAAAATAGTATCAAACTAGAAAAGTACCAACAACCTAACAATGATAGAAACAAGAGAGACACCTCACAAAGCCCAACAAGATACAACATAAAAATTAGGCAAAACAACTAAAAGACTAGCCTAAAAGATAACCAAGAGCTTCCATAAGCTAAATTTTTTTCTCAATTGTATTCTTGTTTATGTCTACAAGCTCGTCCATGATGGTCATTGTGGCACTTTTATCCTAGTTACTACTCCCAGTCCTGGTAGATGGTCTATGAGACACCTACACTTCCACTCCCTACAGATTTATATCCAATTTTTTTCTTTTTGGACTTAGCAACTGATAGTGGAATATTATTGAGCAAATGGGCTCTATGAACTACAATTTTCTCATTCAATTCTTCTCCAAATTGTTTATTCTAGCTCCATGCTTTTCTTTCATGACCTTTACATCTTCTGTTAATTTCTGGGTCATTTCCAAGAGCTTATCGATTTTGTCAAGCATCAGATTCTCAGTAAAAGTGTTGCTAATATTTTTTATACCCTATTTGATGAAGATAATTTCGCTAATCACTCAATGTAAGAATTTGTACTGACTAGTGGTTGAATTCACCAATAGCATATCAAAGTCTGCTTCATCACTTTTGCTATCTTTGGGGTCCACCTGATCCACATTAAGGGGAATATCCAATTTAATCTCATCTTCCCCTTTGCCCTTTGTCTCCACCGCTTTCCCCGCCTTTTTTCTTTTTAGAGCTATTGTGGCCCCATTTCCTAGGGTTTTGAAGGAGGGGTTTTGTAATTTTTGGCTGCAAGTCTAGGGTGGGGTTTACTCTTTCTACTACTGTTAGTGTCGAGAGTGGCCTTTTTGGGGGTCTCTCTTCCTACAACAGCCAGTATTCAATATCATCATCTGACACATGAAGGTCACACCAATCCATGGCCATTTCACCTGACCCCATCTCATCTTCAAATTTGGTATCTGACACCACATGCACATCATAGCCAATCAATGGTTTGGTGTTGTTTTCAATTTTATAAATAGGGGATGGCTTGACCTCATGCATCTTAGCATATTTTATGATAAGGGGAATCAACCTCTCATGTAAAATAGGCTTATCATTATTTTTATCATGATTGGAAAGGCTATGCTCCAAGGAAGAGATTAAATAAAATGACAAAGAAATTTTCTTATCATGCATAAAATGATTTAAAATAGTGGAATGATAGGAAAAAATACTAACAAAGCAGGTGTCCAAGGTGATATACCTCATAATCACCTCCACCATGTCCACCCATAGACTTAACAGGTCTTTTATGTTGTATCCTCCGTTAGTATTTTTCCTCACTATGTCCCTTTCACTCTTCTTGTCAAATAAAATAGATAGGGCTTCTTTTGTTGCTTTCTGCTCTCTATAATACTTTTTCCCTTCCATTTGCAAGATAGTAATTTTGGCTATAAATGCCTAATCAACTATGAATTCAGCTCCATAAGCACTAAGAATGCCATTGTTCCAACCCTTCACAAACCCTTCTATCACTCTAGGATTGTGACCATGCATTTTTTTGAGGTATGGTTCAAGACCGCCATCCAAAATTTCAGTCTACATTTCCTTATTTTGTTCCCATTTCTATCACGAGGATATCTCCATTATATTTTTATCTCCCCTCTTTTTTAAATTGCCCTTGACGATTTTGAAATTCATAGGCTTAATCCCAAACCCAAACCAAGAGACACAAAACCAAGAAACTAAGAACAATTTGGAAGCCCTAACATTGTATCAAATCCACTTATTATAATAAATGGCTTTACTCATGTGACAGGATGGCATCATTAATATTCAACCATTGGAAGTAAAGAAGATCTTCAGTACCCCTTCATGTCAGCTCACACAAGTACATTAGGAAGGTTTCCCCGCCGTACACCATTTGATTTTCTCATACACCACACCTAAGTTGGCCTCATGGTCCAAAGGTTGATTACCTTCCCAATAAACATGGGTTATTCAAATTTCATCCAAGTTGGCAATCATAACAAGGTAGTCCTAGATTAAATGATTGATTGTACAACATGGAGGCGTCCTTTTAATCAGACAATTAATGATATTATGTGAATCACTTTCAAGCCATGCCTTTTTATGCCCTCCAGGAACTGTAAGTTGGAGCCCAATGTAAGCTGCATTTACCTTAGCAAAGTGCTTTGTCAAGAATGAAGACAGTTTTTTCTAATTTAAATGCAATTTTATGTGTATATATTGTAAATCATCTTATGTAAAATCGTCAAAATTATTCTTATCTTTTTTATTTGAACACGTAAGTTCATTATATGTCAAATTTATTTTCTTAATTCAATCATAATTATTACAACAAGTGTCAATAATATTATTGATAATCAATTTTCTTAAATCAATTCCCTTAATATAATATTTCTTAAAGATAACTTATAATATAATATTAAACTATTTTAACTTTATTACATATAAAAGGATTTTAAAAAATTATATTATATATATATTCTTAAAAAATTTAAATTTAAATTTTTTGTTAAATTAATAATAACTAAAAAAATATTTAATGTTTGATAAAATATATTAAATTAATAATATTACTTATTATCTAAAATTTATATAAATAAAGAATAACTCATTACCAACCTCATAAAAAATAACAAGATTTAAACATACAAAGTAGTAAAAAATTTAGGAAATGTTAATATTTGAATGATGAGTTCTTAGCTAGATATTTAAATATATTGATTAAAAGGTTCTCATGGTTGATACAAATAGAATGATACTATATGCTTTATAGTTGAAATTTGTCTTCTCTTATTAAAAGGAAAAAAATATTATATTAAAATACAGCTTCATCTTTATGTATATAAGGTGAATTTATACCATCTTATGTTTGTAATTGATAGGAAGATAATAGTAACTAAATTTATCATTTATAAATTGGATTTGAAAGTTTTAATAAGAGGTTTTATGTAAATATTATATTCTTTAGAGAGAAAATTAAAATAAGTTATTTAAAGTGTAAAATTATTAATTAGCAAGAAAAACACTAATTTAGTGGTAGCACATCCTAATAGTGAAAGAGTGGTCATGTGTTTGACTCTTGATTTGTCCTGGTAAAATATTGTTATAGTATTAGAGCTCGAATGCAATAGTGTACCAAACATCTATTTTGTGATTTAAAAGAATATTGAAAAATGAATAAAAAGATGATAAATAAAATTATCCTTATATACAACTATTACAATTATTTTTACATAAAAAGAAAATGAAATATATAAAATTAAATTTTTTGATAAAAGATAAAATATAAACGTGACCTCAAATATCCATCAATTCTTTTTTTCCAAAAATCATATTCTACTACACTTTGAAACTGATGTTGTCATCTATGATTTAAAGTTTGAGGGAAAAGAAATGGGAGGAAAACAACATACCTTTTTCACCAATATCTTAAGGACGGACAATGGAAAGCACAATATTTGCATTTACAATAAGTGCCACATAGTGGCTAGTACTTGTCGTTTTAATAGAGTAATAGATATAATAAGACAAATACATAAGATTTTAAAAATAAAAATAGTAGTCATGTAAGTATAAGTGAAACTTAGAAATGTATGTATTGTGTCATACCCACTTTTTATACAAGTGAACATAACACAAAACTAACAAAATCTTTTTTAAATATTGTCACAATTAACATAATATTTCCATGAACAAGTAATACCTAAAGAATACACAATTATGAGATGAAACAAAACACAGATAAATTACACCAAACTTTTTTTTTACAATATTTTCTTTAAATAACAACATAATTACATTTCTAAGAATACCAACAATAACAACAATTTCCAAGTAACCATTTCAACCAAGGTCAAATGATAGGGCAATAAGTTAATGCTTCTTTCAGTTTTCAATGCAACATAACCCCTTCTTACACAAGTTTCTCTCATGTTCCATCGTCAAGCATTTTCCTTTCCACCCAAAACTGTACTAGCAAGATATCTAGATGTCCAAATTTTCAACATGAGGTTAGCGGGCAATTACATACATGACCATCATTGTAAAATGTAGCATCCTTTTAACAAGATTCATTCATTTAGTAATCAAGTACTAAACTTACATAAACGAGAAAGGCATGTGTGTTATTAGGAAAGTAGAGGTAGTTCAACCAAAATTCACAAAGACAAGACCTAGGGGCTAGACCTAATGTCTCGAGGGCTCATCACAGATGGCCTTGTCTACATGAAAGCTCAGAGACTTTGTAGTTCATAAAATAATTTATAACCTATCTATTAACAAAGTATAAGAGTGGGTATGCAACCCTTTCTAGGGTCTAGCTCCCCAAACAGTTTTCTTGACGGCTACCACCCACTTAAGTGAGACAGAGACAAAATCTTGGATAATTCAACCATAAGTATAAGTCACACACAAACTCTTCTCAATGTTTCTCAAAATAACTATTCATAGGTTTTCAAACACATGCAAAAGATTACCAACAGCAAAGGAGTTCACTAACCATCAACCTTCTACACACATGAGGGAATTAATATGAATATATTCATAATTGAGCAATCATAAGGTATTATAATATAGACTAGAGTGCAAGTCTTGTTGGACCACCATACGAACATTCACAACCTACCATTGATTATAATCATGAAGTAATGTCTACAAGAATGAAATCAATGAAAAACATATTAATCTCTAAGGGTGATCATACAAAATTATAAGATAACAACAGCCCACCTTATGTGATTTTCTTATGAATATCAACTACACATTCTGGAAATGACCACCACGAAAGTTGTTGGGTAACAAGATAATAAACTAGTTAATTTTAATGTATACCAGTTAGTATTTAATTAAAATGAAGAAATATTTATTTGATCTCCCTTTTCTTTTGTGTAGGACTGATCATTGTAACAACCATATACTACAACAAAGATTATATTGACGCCAAATACAATAAATATCATATGACTTATTATGAACAATTTAATTTATATGAAATTTAATTTCAAATAATAAAATGACAGCTTTGTAATAATCACTTCAATGTTTCTGAAACTAGATACCCATAAAAAAATACCTATAATACAACTAACAACTATCAATACAATTTAATCATTATATATCATGTTTATAATCCAACATCGTGTCTACTATAAGAATTTTAATCAAATTCCCATTGCGAACCAAATTAATCTCTCTCTAGTGTAGTACAACATGGGTATAACACAATGACATAGATATATACAATTGCAGAGTGTGAGAAAACCTACACCTTTACCATTATAATATAGTGAAAAAAACAATGATATTTAGGATAAATCAATCTCATCTTTTCAATTGTAACTTTAATCAATCACAAGAAATATATAAAATTACATGTAATCATTCTAGAATATCAATAAATGAATTATCAATAGATCAAAGTTATATCTAACCATTAACAAATTTTAGCAACTTAAGCCTGTGCATAATGAATAATGTCAACTCCTTAATATATCCATGTGGAGAACATCTAAAATCATTTCCTACAATAGTCATATGACAACTAAAATTTATGAATGCATAAGAGTATGAAGATTAAATAATAATAATCTTGGATATATGTATCTCGGTATTAAACAAGAAAATGTCCTATATAAATTAAAGAGAATATTTCATTTAATATTATTCCATGCTCATAATTGATCATTCCTTAATTCAAAATCTTTCTTACCAAATAATAAATTTAATCCCTTGACCACTTCCTACTACTTGTCTAATTTGATAACATCACTCAAATTTAAAATTAAGAATCATAATATTCTAACAGAAAATTTATTTTTCCCTTACAACAACATTTACAAAGCTTCATGTTGATAGTGGTCATGTGACTGTAAACCAATATAAATTAATGTAACCAAAATACAAATTACTATCTAAATAATCAATTCTAAATTGGATAAACTACAAATTACATATGGAAAGAAGGTAGCTACATAATCTTATTTTAATTAGTAAAACAACAGAAATTTATGGGATTAGCAAGCATAATCTTAAATGAGTTTTTCCATCTGCATAATATTTACACATATAAGACTACACTAGGAATCAGATTTTAAATTCTTACTTTACTAATGATGTCAACAATACAATAAGATAAATGTGACTTAGTTTCAGCTTTTCAAATGCTTTGTCAAAGATTTATGAACGACTCAGAATTTTTTCTCCCCTTTGTATTATCCTGAGTAGTTAATGTAGTGTAATTAAATTTCTATTATCATTGTCAATATAGCACCACTTTACCCATACCTAGCTGCTCTTATCTCTTTTTTTTAACAAATAGAAAATCAATTATACCGCATTTATGAACAACATTTGTTATTACAACTTGTTTTTCCAATTTACTATCATTAGTTAAAAATAAATAAAAAATTTACATATACAAATCCCATTGTAGAAGTATAAACTCTTAACATTTTAGACTCGGTATAACCTAGAACCATGCATGTAATGTTTTTGAGGTGTTACTATATTTTGATTTACATTTCTCAGTTGAGCTCCTCTATTTCATGTCGACACTTAAGTTTCATGAGATGACTTTCTCCTTTCATGGCCACACTTTCCTCATGTTGAATGTTAATCGAAAGACTAGTTACTATCTTGTTAATTTCTAGAAGAGCAGCATACTATATTTTTAATTGCCCAATGGTGGTCTATGTTAATGTTTGATCCTCTATATTTATAAAAAGAAAAATGTGAAATGAAGATTCTGATGGCATGAATAGTTCCAATCAAATACACAATTTACTATCATTAAATAATTCATTGGAAAGCTTACTCAGGGAAACAATTAGTCATTTTATTAAAAAATCAGAACCCTTGTAATGCTTTATTAATGCAACCGTAATACTCTCTTAGTCTAAGGAAGGTCTAGAGGAGCATATTCAAGCAGTGGAGGTGGAAAGAGAGAGGTCCGTGGATGATGACAAGATGAAAATTGAGAACGAAGGTTAGAAAGAATAGAGTGAAGATCTGTGGGTTTCAGAGTCACAGTAAGGCCTCGTTCTGCGAGTGGGAGTCAATTGCAGGGTATAATATTGATGAGGAAGACCGGGCCTAAAATATTAGAGCAAACTGTTAAAGATTTTGGGGCTGTAGCGCCAGCTACATTAGCTTGTAAAGGTAGGAAGTGCACTGCCATTTGGAGAATCCCTACACCATAATGCTGGAAGGAGCAACCAGAGACAATAGAACTTTGGGGACCTTGAAACTCTTGGCTTACCAATGCAGAGTGAGGATCTGTGGATTTCAGATTTTTCAGTTGACGATTTTCTCGTATTTGTCTCTTCAATTGCAATACTGTGACACCTGCTCATGAGAGACAAGGAGTCTGGCTTAGAAAGAATTCAAGTGGTACGGTGTGTTGTAGTTTTGAGATATCTTGTTTTTTTCTTTCAATTTCAAATTCTAAAACTTCTATAATAATTTCTTATATGTTGTGACCTTCAAACACTTCCTAGGAAAACTGAAACCCTTTCTGCATCTTTTGTCTAGTCTACAAGAACACTTAAAATAATTGTATAAAGTGATCAAAAAAATAAAATCTCTAGGTTCAAATCTAAATATATGGTAAGGCCGAATACCCATGGTAGTTTGCAAAGACCCATCGTGATCAAAGGTTTTAGATTAAATTCCACCACTTGGATACTTGGGCTCAAAGAGTGGCTATTGGCCCAGATTCTATCCCCCTACCAGTCTGGAAGCAACAAAATGATAGACCTAAGTGGTCCTCCATTTCTTCGAGGCAAAAGCAACCTTGGCGCGACAGTAACCCACTTTCTTCTCAGCAAATATTTCCAAAGCCTAAGTTTCCTAGAGCATTTAAAGGAAAGGCAAGCCAACAAATGACAATAGTTGACTCAACCTCCCACCTAGGGAAAAGGAAAAACATGGGGATAAAATTTTTTGTCCTTCCTTCAACAACCATGAACCCAAAGATTGGTTGCTACTAGGAGAATTCCCTCTTTGCGCAATGGTGTGGTTGTCGAGGAAAAAGCACAGAAATCACTGCATGGTGGACCTCTACTTTCCCATGAATGCTTTCTATTCGGCCTCTCTAGAATGACTTTTTCTTTATTGAATGTGAAGATTCCACTCTAAAGGAAAGTATTCTCCATTGTAGCCCCATTTTTTACAAAGGCTTGACTTTTCATTTTCTACATTGGAAGCCAGGTTAAGATCCTGCAAAACATGTCTTCCAAAAAACACCAGTCTGGCTCTCTTTAATGGTTTGCCTTCAGAGTCTTGGTGCTCCGACGCACTCTTGAAGATTGGAGATGCCCTTGGCTCTCTGATAGGAATTGAAGAAGATTTCTTACATGTCCTAAAAGGGGATGTGGCCAGCATATATGTTGAAATCGATTTGACACGAGGCTTCTACAGTGAACTGGAAATAGTATCGGAGGTGGGCAGATGGAAGCAGCCGATTAAGCATTTGGGAAATCAAATCCTAAGCAAATGCATTCTTCGTAATCAGCTTTCCCTTGGTAGTTCCATGGATGGGGAAAAAAGCTCACTCTCTTCCAACTGTGGTCACATGAAAACCCAGACTCTACCTCACTTTGTTCAGCTTCCTCCCATTTTGGGCTTCTCTTATGAAGGCTCCCCCTTAGTTTTTGCCAAGCCCCGTTCCCCCTCCTTCCTTTGTTTCTTCTTTTATGAAGGATCTCCCCCAACCTGTCCCTACTCTCCCCCCCCCCTCTCTCTCTCTTTCTCCAGTTTCTAAAGTCAATAGCCTTAAAACTACTAGAAGCCTTTTTGGCCAAAAGAATCTTCCATTGTTGAACATGAGATCTTTTCATGTGCTCTCCCAAAGCTCTAAAAAGACCTCCAAAAAAAATAAGTAAGGCTTGTAAGGATCAAGAACAAGGAAATCTAGCTCAAATCACCTCTAACAAAGGCATTTCAGCTATTTTATTGGAGGAGGAGACTATATAGAGAGACATTATTCAAGATAGGGCAGACTCTAAGAGAGAATCACCCTTGGATCATGAGAAGCTTCCTGATCAACAATTTGAATGGCCAATTCCAAAACCTTTTGGCATAACTAAGGAAGCCTCAAGGTTAGAACAGTCTGGTCAGTTAAACTCCCCTTCAACAGACACAACTTTCTCATTTAAAAAGGGCTTAAATCTCTCTTCAAAATCTCCAAATCCTCTTTTAGACTCTCCCATTATGTTGCCCCATAGTCTAGAAATAAATGTAGACTTAAAGACTCGTCTTCTTCACAAATATGAGGAAGATATGGAAGATGCTGGCCTAGTTATGAATATCCCTCTAGCAGATATGTACTCCAAAATAAAATAAAAGAGGAAACTAGATCTTAAACAACTGATAGATGGCAAGGAGAAATCAGACTTTGGCCTCACACCATAAAATAAGGGTAGGAAATCTCTTATTGAGAAACTAAGTTCTGTAGGAGAAGAAGAGAACCAAACCAAGATTATAGAACTCTACAAAGTAGGGAAGGGAGCCCCCCTTCTTGAACAACAGTGAAAATCGTGTCATGGAATGTCAAGAGCCTCAATGCCCCTGACAAGCAAAGGGTAATCAAGAGAAGGATTCTCTTGGTTAATGCAGAAATCACCATTCTTCAAGAAACAAAGCTTGATTCCCAACAAGCGGTTCAATTTGGTTATGTTATTAGCAAACATCTTCAGACCTGTTTGAAGACAACTGTATTAGCAGAAGGAGCATCAGGGGGGCTGTTGATTGCCTTGAAACCTAATTCAGTGATAGTAGAGGGAGTTGCTTCAGGAAAGAGTGGGTTCCTGGCCAAAATTACTTGTACACATACTAATACAATCTTTCATCTTCTTAACATTTATGGCCCCATATCCCCTTTGTGGACGAGGAATCTCTGGCAATCCTTAGACTCTTTGATTACCCATTTTTCAAACTCTCCTCTTTTCATCAGAGGGTATTTTAATGCCATCAGGAACTCTCAGGATAAGAGAGGAGGTATTATTAGACTACGAAGGTCACAACAGAACTTTAATGATTGGATAGATAGGAATGGGCTCCTAGAAATAGAAACAGGGGCAAACTCTTTCACTTGGACAAATAGGAGAAAAGGTTTTAGCAACATTTCAGAGAAAATAGATAGATTTGTTTTCCAAGGAGACCTTTCTACCTTCCCAATCTCCATGTAATTCTTTGTTTTGGCACACTCAAGTTTAGACCATTTTCCCATTTTGCTCACTCTCAAGGGAGATTTGGATGTTGGAAAAACACCTTTTAGATTTGAGAACATGTGGATGAAAGACCAAAATTTTGTATCTTTGATTGAAATATGGTGGAAAGAAAGCTCTTTTTAAGGATCAAGACTTTACTACTTTATTTCCAAATTAAAGTATGTAAAGAAAAAGTTGCTTCAGTGGAATGCTCTACCTTTCAAAAATATATTTGCAATAAAAGCATCTTTACAAGAAAAGCTGGAAAATATGAACACCATAATCCTCAATGATGGCATGACCCAATTAACCTTTGAGTTAGAAAACAACTACTTGAGGAGTATGAGGAAATCCTTTCAAAACAGGCAATTTTCTGGAAGCAGAAGTCAAGAGAAATTGACTTCAAGGGGGAGAAAAATACCAAATTCTTCCACAATGTGACTAAAACTTGTAGAAATCTCAACAAAATTTCAAGATTGGAACTCAATAATAATCAGTTCAGTAATGATCCAAAATAGATTAAAAAAGAATCAATCTCTTCTTTTCAAAACTGCTTAACAATGAAGAAGGGTCACATTTTAGAGAACATGAAAGGTTTCTGTCAATGATCCCAAAGATCATCACATCTGAGAAAAACATAAGACTAAATGAAAGTTTCTCCCTAGAGGAAGTAACTCAGGCTTTGAATCAGCTCCCTTCAGGAAAAGCCCCTAGACCAGATGGCTTTCCCTCTTATTTTTTCAAGAAATGCTGGCAGATTATAGGACAAGATTTAGTAGATGCTTTAGAACTAGGAAAAAATCAGACAACCTTCTTAAAGAGGTCAACAACACTTTTATAGCTCTCATTCCAAAGAAGGAGAAAGCTTCTGGTCTAGGGGACTTCAGACCCATATCCATCTGCAACACAGTCAACAAAATTCTCTCCAAGGTCATGACTAACAGGTTGAAACCTCTTATGGACAACATAATCTTAGAAGAACAAACAAGATTTGTTCTAGGTCGTTCAATCCTAGATGGGATCATAATAGCTCAAGAAGCAATCCACACTTTGCAACACACAAAGAAGCCAAGTATGATTGTCAAATTGGACATTTCTAAAGCTTATGATAATGTGGACTGGCTTTTCTTATGCAAAATTCTTCAGGCCTTCGGTTTCAGCAAAAAGTGGATCAACTAGATTTTTGAGTGCTTATCCACACCAAATTATTCAATTTTAGTTAATGGTAAACCAGAAGGTTTCTTCTCATCCTCAAAGGGCATCAGGAAGGGTAATCCAATTTTCCCCTTTCTCTTAATTTTAACGGCAGAAGCTTTAGGCCATGTGATCAAATCTAACTTACCCACCAAACATTTAGTAGGAGTCAAGATCACCACCAATTTTGTTGCCCTGCACCAGCAATTCGCAGATGAGACTCTTCTCCTTGGGGCTGCTAAGGTAAAGGAAGCTTCTCTCTTTCAAGAAATCCTAGAAGCTTATGGGAGAGCCTCAAGCCAGAGAATTAACAAAGAGAAATCTGAGATTTTCTTCTTCTCCACACCACCTCCACTTGAAAACAAGATCTTAAGAATCTTCAATTGTAAATGAGGTAATCTCCCTTGCATGCACTTAGCCATACCTATAGACAGAGGATTGAGTAGTTCAAACTATGGAACCCTTTAAAAATCAAAATGGATAAAAATATCAAGTCACGGAAAGGGAAGTGGTTATCATGGGCAGGAAGACTAGTCATGCTCCAAATAGTTATCACAACTCTCCTGATTTATCTTTTATCCTTTTTATCCCTTTCCTTTGGTGTAAATGCCTTTATTATCAAAAAAATGAGGATTTGTTTTTGGTAGAACTCTGAAAAAAAGCATCGAATAGCTCTTATAGCCTGGGATAAAATGATTAAACCAAAAACTCAAGGAGGTCTAGGAGTCAGAAACCTTCAACTTCAGAACAAGGCCTTGGGTGCCAAGCTAGTATGGAAAATTTTTGAAGATCCAAAAACCAAATGGGTTAAGATGGTCACTACAAAATACCTAACAAATGGAGATCCTCAGAATCTCCTAAGATCCAACTCCCACCCAAAAGGATCCAGTATCTGGAATTTCATTCTAAAATGCAAAAGTCTAATTGAAAATGCAATCTCCTGGGGCATACATAATGGAAACTCTTGCCTATTCTAGGAGGTCTCCTGGGCAGGGCATCCAAGCATTGATAGTGTTATAACTATTCCAGCAACCAAGCAATCGCTAAAAAACCATTGGGGCCTACAGGTCAGTAACTATATAATAAAGGAAAATCCTCAAAGAATTCAAGGCTAAAGTTGCAAACAACTAGAAGCTCAACCTAACCCTTTGATTGAGTTAAGGCAGCTATTTGATCTCCTTACAGATAGACAACTCCAGTTTAGGGATGGAGAGGATACATTAGTTTGGATTTCCTCTAAATCTAGCCAATATAATGCAAAGGATGGTTATAATTTTCTAGCATGATAAGGAGAGCAGGAGAACTAAGAAATCCCACAAAAGATTTTCTGGAGTAGTAGGGATGTCCCTAAAGAAGGCATCTTTGCATGGTTGGCTACAAAAGGAAAGATACTCACTGTAGAAAGATTCCAAAGGATGGGGTATAAAGGACCTTCCAAATGTATCATATGCAAAGGTCATGAGGAAATAGTGAACCACCTTTTACTCAATTGCTCCTTTACATCTAAATGCTGGAGATGGTTATGTGCAAAATTGGGCTGGATAACAGCTTTACCAAATGACATCATCTCTCTCTTTCAAAGTTGGCCAGTGAAATATAAGGAAAACACCCTAAGATTTATTTGGGAAATACCCCCTCATGCCTATTATGTGAGATTTGGAAAGAGAGGAACATAAGACTCTTTGAGGAGAAAACTAGAAATGTAGAGTCAGTGCTCACCTCATTAGAAGCCTCTATTGTTGAGATTACCAACTCCAGGTTAGCAGCATCACCAAATCTTAGGAGGGTATTCATAGCCCAGGATGAGAAAATCATGTTCAAATGGAATGGAATCAGGATCCCCCCTCTATAGGGACAAGCCCTATTGCAAGAAAGAATGCCAAATGGTCTCCACCATCATCGAGGGTGGCTAAATCTTAACTTTGATGGTGCCTCAAGAGGCAACCCAGGTGTTGTTGGCATAGGCTATGTGATCAGAGACCACAAAGGAAGAGAAGTAGGCAGGATTGCCATGCCATTACCCCCTGATACCAACAATATTGCGGAATTCAAAGCTCTTCAACTGGGCCTCACAGATTGCCTCAATCATGGAGTTAGGAATATAATTATTGAAGGGGATTCTGCGATTGCCATTAATGCAATCAAGACAAAAATCACCCCAAACTGAAGATTGCAAGATTTACTAGATAGCATTCTCAAGAACCTATCAAAACTGGAAAGCTTCAGTGCAAGGCATGTATACAGGGAAGCTAATACAGAAGCGGATGCTTTGTCCAAAGTAACTATCGAGGGGGGGAATATTTATTGGTGGGAGGACAACCTCTATCCCTATGGATAACAAAGTGTTTGAAAAGCTACACTAGCTGTTAGTTATTTGGGGGAAGAGTAACAAATGGGCGATGGCCTCTGCATTTGCCTTCCATTGAATTCAGGTTGCATAGTAACTTGAAGATGACTGCAACATTTCAAAATAACAGATTGTAAATCAAGAAACTTCCAATCTGTGAATCAAGAAACTTCCAATTGGGATTTTCCTATTTTGCTTAGTTCTTCACATTAAAATGATTCCAGAGAACTGGCATATCAGGCCTGTCTCAGCATCACATACAATGCATATGATACCAAAATATTCTGGGATGGCTCTCAACAACTTGATATTGCAATCAGACTCAACCCTTTATGGAAATTCCGTGGTTGCAAGTATCAGATGAGACTTCAATGGTGTAGCTCATGGCTCCAAATATTTGTCAACCTTGACATCTAATTGCCTATTTCTGAAACTGGACAAGACCAGAAATTTTATTTCCTCCATTCTTTCCTACCGATGCCCATTGAATGGAGGTATATTTTCTTTTATTATTATAATAATTAAAAATTATAAGGCCTTCACCTATTACAGATCCAAAACAAAATACTCTCTTAGTGTAGGTAACACCACTCAAGTAAAAGGCTTATGATACTTTCAAAATACAAAAGAGGAATTTGTAGGAAACTATTTAGAAACCTACCTCGAAATGTGATTTCAGCACTCCTTGTTTTTGTTTCCTTCTTTCTTAACACCTAGTCACTGCCTCTCCAGTCTCCTACATTTGTGCTGCTTTCCCAACACAACTCCTCTATAGACGGTTATGGAGAAAAAACTTTAGAACTTTCAGGCAAATTCAATTAGCAATTGTAAAGCCCAACTCCTCAATCTCCAACGTGGCTTTAGAGCCCTATTGCAACAGAATTGGTAGACATTTATGCAAAACGTGGAAGCACAGACCAAACATGAAAATGGAGTGACGTATTGGCTGAATGAAATGAGATTGCACGACTACCATGATTAGAGGGCGCACACAAGATAAATTTGTTAAAAAGGTTCATGGAACTTTAAAGCAGATGCAAATGGCAGGCGTAAAGCCACATTCTTTGCCAAAGTTCTCCTACCCAGTGACAAAATGGATGCTTTGAAATTTAAGATGAATAAAATTATATGATATAGAGTTACCTTCCTCTAATACTAATTCATCCTTAAATAGAATTCTTTGTACACCACATGGTTACTTTGTTCTTTCCATACTCATTTGTAAGGTCACAATCATTAGTCTTAAAATTTCAATAAGTATGCTTCCCAAAAGGTTTTTCTAAACTGCTATTTTTTCGAGAGATCAAATTGACACTTAGCTTAATGGATTGTAAAGACCAATTCCTAATTTCTAATTTGGGAGCTTATATAGTAATTAAGGTTTACTAATTAATCTTTTGACCCACAAACTTATCACTCCACTTCATAAATTATAGGTAAAACTTAATGAATAGCTACTTGCTAACCTATTAAAAGATATGTAATCTCATGTTTAATGTCACTAATATATTTAATAATTGGGAAATATAAAAAGGACGTATCATATCTTTAAAAAATACTAAAATAATAGATGCACAAATTTCACAAATAAATGATCCTATATATGGACTTATATAATAAAGGAACCACCTTTAAAGTTAAATGTGTTATTCTAGAAGGCAATAAAAATGTAAGGAAAAACAATCCACCATATATAGTCTTCTATACAATTTAAGCAGTGAAAACTTGAGATATTGATACGAATAGTATGATATATATGAAATCTAATTATTCATGCAAAGCATAATATGGACATTAAATTGATAGTCCCTAACTTTATTATATCTATATCTATATATATATATATAAAGATTGTTTAGTTTGTGTAACAAATTATTTTTCTATATTTTTCTATTGTTGGAAATGTAGTGGCAGCTACAGGTATTTTCACGTACAAGCCATCATTTCATTACTGCTGTAAATGTATTGATTGCTAGCTAAGTATTTTCACATACAATGAATAATAGAGGGAAAACTATCTTCATATATTAACCTTATTGCACTATTTTTCACCAAATTCATATATTGTTCATCGTATTTCTTCACATTTTGGTACCATTATGCTGGCTTGTATTTTAAGACCAAAATGTGAAGGCACATACGAGACAAATGAGTTGTTTCTTTTTGTTGGAAATGTAGTGGCTGTGTTGTGCAGCCGAATGCAAGTTATGGCAACCAAGCCAGTTTTTTCGCGACTCCTCATCAACATAATTTAGCAGCTCTGCCGCACATTCACCAAATTAATTATTTAAAAATAAAAAGAAAGCCCATCGTTGAAGAACACATTTTCTGTTAATGACACTCTGTGATCAACAGTGAGTCGTAAAAATCACATGAGGATGGAAGACTTGACTCTATAGCATCACTATTCAGTCCACATTAATTAGTCGAACCTGTCATCCGAGCATCATTATTTCTACTGTTAATGTCCACATCATCTAACATGATATCAGAACAAATGTGCGTTGAATAATGTCATAGATTTATGTCCGCAGTCTTCCTTGCAACAATTTTGTCATTAGTCAGAGGGTATAGAATCCTGACAATGCAAAATAAAGTCTAACAATGTAGAAAAACTCAAAATGCCCAATGTGAGACGGTTCCGGTGGGCTATGCCTACGTAAAAATAGCCTATCAACTAATTATCTTTACCTGAAGTTACTACTTCGTTTTTAACCTTTCGCATAGGCATTGATGCTTTATGAAGTGAAGAACATAGTTGCTAATTGATAGTTATCTAGTAGGTATTCATTATTATATACCTCTTATCCTTAAAAATTTAAATCAATGATAGATTATTTAATTTAATCATAAAAATACCAGTTAAACTATCTTTAATGTTTACTTAAGTAAATAAATTTATATTTACTAATATTGAATAAATGTCTATTAATATTCCTAGTCTAATGTTATAAATTAGTAGTTATTCTATTTATAATATTTGTACTAAGAAATTTTCAATTTAGGACTTGATAAAAATTTTGATATTGATCAAATTCCCTTCATAAAAGAAAATATAGATTTCTTAGTGATGTTCCATTAGGAAAAGCATGGGCCATATTAGTATGAGGATATGAATTATTAGTAACATGAATGAAAGTATCAAGAGTAGAATGTTTTATGTGTTGTATGAGAAATTTTTCATATTTTGTAGCTATTCCGTGTCAAAATAATTATTATCAAATTAATAAAGATTAAACTATATTTGTGTATTAGAGCTATTTTTCTTGTATGATTAAATGATGTTTGGATGAATGTTGAAAATGGAATAACAGAGAAGTGTAGATTTCAACTATTAACCTATTTGGCAAACATGACTTATAAAGATGCTTTAGCCAAAGCTTGCAAATCATTAACTTAATAGTTATGATTTGATTATTTCTCTCTATCTCTCTCTCTCTACCATATCATGATATAAGTACAATAACATCTTGTTTTGTAAATAAAGTGTTATATCATTTTATACCACATTCCATCATTTGTCATTTTTAGTTTGCTAGGACCTTCGTGTAGGGTCAGAAATTATTCATTCAAATAATATTGAAGAGGTTACAACTTCATTGGGAGGTAAAATGCTCTAATAAGTAAAATGCTCTATAATGTTCTTATCCTTGTGAGTGGGAATTCTTGATAGTTTTAATCTTTGATGTTCATGTTATACAAGGATAAAGACCTTTTTTTCTATTTAAAATGCAATTTTATGTATATATATTATAAATCATCTTATGTAAAATTGTCAAAATTATTATTATATTTTTTATTTGAACACCTAAGTTCATTATATGTCAAATTTATTTTCTTATTTCAATGGTAATCATTACAACAAGTGTCAATAATATTATTGATAATCAAGTTTCTTAAATCAGTTCCTTTAATATAATTTTTCTTAAAGATAACTTATAATATAATATTAAACTATTTTAACTTTATTACATATAAAAAATATAAAAATAAATATTGTATATTCTAACGAAAATTAAATTTTAAATTTCTACTAAACTAAAAATAATAATAAAAATAACTAAAAAAATTTAATGTTTGATAAAATATATTAAATTAATAATATTACACATTATCTAAAATTTATATAAATAAAGAATAACTCATGAATAACAAAATCTAGGAAATGTTAATATTTGAGTGATAAGTTCTTACATAGGTCTTTAAATATATTGATTAAAAGGTTCTCATGGTTGATACAAATGGAATGATACTATATATGTTTGATAGTTAAAATTTATCTTGTTTTATATTTAAGAAAAAGGTCACATTATATTAAAATATATTTTCATCTTTATGTATGGAAGGTGAATTTATATCATCTTATGTCTATAATTGATAGGATGATAATATTAATTAAATTTATCACTTATAAACTAGATTTGAAAGTTTTACTAAGAGGTTTTATGTAAATATTATATTCTTTAGAGAGAAAATTAAGATGAGTTATTTGAAGTGTATGATAGATCATCAAGTCTGACACTAATTTGAGTGGTCGGCTGTTTGACTTCTGATTTGTTCAAGTAAAATATTGTTATAATATTAGAACTATAATGCAATAGCGTACCAAACATCTACTTTGTGTTTTAAAAGAATATTGAAAAATGAATAAAAAGATAATAGGCAAAATTATCCTTCTATACAACTATTAAAATTAATTTAGAAAAAAAAAAGAACATTCAATATTTTAAATTAATTTTTTTGTTAAAAAAGTGAAATATAAACGTGACCTCAAATATCCATCAATTCTTTTTCTCGGAAATTTATATTCTACTACACTTTCAAACGGAAGTTGTCATCTAGGATTTAAAGTTTTCGGGTAAAAAAATGGGAGCAAAAACAGAATACCTTTTCACCAATATCTTAAGGACGGACAATGGAAAGCACAATATTGCATAAACAATTAAAGGAGTAATGAGATTTGATTAATTAAAGAGGACAAATTGGAAAGATTTGATTCCATTAGAGATATTGTTGTAAAGCGTAGAGTATTTGGTGACGTAATTCCTATGCAGGTGCTTGCAATTTACGCTGAAAAATCCAGTGGACGGTGACGATACTTATTCACTTCCAACACAGTCCACAATATTTGGTGCTTGAGCCACACAAAAATCTATTCGTAAAACTGGACATGTGGCTGGCAAGTCAGTAGGCCCATGGCCTCTTATCTTCAAGAGAAAAAAACATTAAGAATCTTCTTTTTTCTCTTCTTTTCGCTATGTTTGGCAGGAAACAAGGCATATGTTTAAGGAATGTTCCAATGTCACTGTTGAGATAAGATTTCATTATATGGCTGATGAATCTATGTTTTGTAAGTAGATCCATCGTCGATGGCCATTTTTGTTGTCTATTTAAGCTACAAGTCGAAAGGAAATAGATAAGGCAATCGGTCTCAGAATTGTGAGAATCAGAAGTGCAATGGCTAACAAGAACGGGATTGATGTAACAGAGTTTGCCCATTTTGCAAATCCTGACTGGTAAGATTTTTTATTTCGTTGAAATTTTATTTTTCTTATTTGTTTTAAATGGTGTGTTCTCTGTCTTATTACAAATTTTAATAATTTTTTTACGGATGGATCTTTATTTACAACGTTTTAACTATATGATAAGAATAGATAAACTTTACTTGGACTGAAACCTCTTCAACTGTATTATAACTTCTATTAATACCAAACAAATTGTATCTTTTGATTGATTTAATTCTACTTTTCTTAGCACTACTTTATGTTTAGAGTAATTCTACTCTTCCCTATCAACACCTGATTACTTAAGCTGGAGAAATATATATAAATCCTAATTTTATGTATATTGCTATGATGTAATGGGTGATTGCAGGGAAGATCCAGTGCACAGGAGGTGCATCGCTGCAAGCCTAGTGAATGTTGTGTACCTCCTTGAAACCAACGAAAACCAGGCTAATGAATTGTGTTGCTTGCTTCAATTTGAAGTGAAGGAAACTGTAATCGATGACAATGACAACTCTATATATGGGGTTGTTTTTCAGTGGCATGGAACAACGAATGCAGGTCCAGGTGGGCCTCCTTCTAAAGTAGTTGCATTCAGAGGTACGCTTCTTCGACCAAAAAATATTTCTCATGACTTGGTCGAAGACATGAAGGTAGCCATTAGGCACTATGACTCCATATCCAGGGTTGAAAAGGGCTTACAATACCTAAGAAAGAGCCTGCATAACAATGGGTACAACAATATTTGGCTTGCAGGGCATTCATTGGGAGCTGCTATTGCATTGGGAACAGCAATGAACCTTATGAAGGAAGAACGTCATAATCTTGAAGCACATCTTTTCAATCCTCCATTTATTTGTCCTACTGTTCCACAGTTGAAAGTTTTTGAAATGGGTGGAAACTTTTCAGTGTTGAGAGACAATCAGAGATCGCTTGAGTTGTACGCTAAGTTCGTTGGCATCAGCGATTGGGTACCCAACATCTATGTGAACCAAAAGGATCCCATCTGTCAAACTTATGTTCACTATTTTGAGGTGTTAATGGGTATATATAGACATAAAAGTCATTTGCTTTATGAGAGTATGAAGTATCTCTTTTCTTTTGATCTGGTTAAGAAGAAAAGCCCCTGGCATTTAGTTCCCTCTGCTACGGTGATTGTGGCGACAAAACATTTCTTTCACAACCATCATACTATTCGTCAATGGTGGCTTAAGGATCTTCGTATCAATAGTATTGAATATATCCCTCCAGATGAAGTTATTCAAAGTATCAAATATAACCTTCCAGTTGAAACGGTTTAGTAGAATTCCACAGTGCAGCTTCTCATCCTTTCTTGACAGTAAAGAAGAGTGATGTAAGTGCATGTTTTACATATGCATATGTATGTTTGAATAGTAATGTATCAATAACTTTTTCTTTCACATAAATACATTATAGAAATATAGACACATATTTCAACGTGGAGATAGAGAAGAGTGTGTGATTGTAGAGCTTGTCATCTTTACGTAGAGTATATTATGTGCAAGTATTTATAAGTAAATTTTATTTTTAATTTTATATTATTATCTAAAAATAATAATTTAATTAAATGTTTGGATATATGCATATCATTTATAATTTATAATTTGTATTTGTATTTTTATTATTTTAAATATTATATGTGTCAATATTTGAAAGAAGAAAAATAGCATATAAAAATATCTTAATATATATACATTCTTATTAGTGAAAAAGCATATTAATTTGTAGAAAAGCTGATGATCATATTTTATTTTATCATTTTAAAAATAAATATATGTTTATACACTTAGCTCTACATCATTACTTTTATACCAACTCTTATACAACTACCTATCTCCTATTTATCACACCTTCTTATGCACATCCTTCAATTTTGTTTCTTGCTAACTAGATTTGACCATCATATTATTCTTAAAAAAGTCTATGGTTGTGTTGATAACCATGTGCTTGTGAACTTGTCCTCTGCCGACTTAAAATTAAAGCTTGAAATTAAACAATATTGACATTCTTAATCTTCTATTTTAAAAGGAAATTGATAATTATTATCGTATAATAGATATTATGCAATAGAGGTAAATTATATTCAATTCTCTCATTATCAGCATCTAGTATACACATGTCCACTCTTTCATACTAGAGAATTTGGTGTAATATAAAGATTGACAAACATGTATTCCTAGTTCCTTGCCAAGTACTTTTGAACTTGATCAATTTCTAGGAGTTTATTTGGAAGAAATTTTCTCCCTACGATCAATCATATTGCTTAAGATATTTATAAAAATCATAAATCCCGATTATTTGAAAAAATTAAAGTAGAATGTTATATATCATGATAAGTTGTAGCAAAAAATATCATTGTCTGCATTGATGAATACAAATAAAGAAGATAGATTAAAAACATAACTTCATCTCAAACCCACAAAATTTTCTTATGATAAATATGAGAACCAAAACTTTTCTTATGATAAATATGAGAACCAACAGAAAATTTTAGATAGTTCATTAACTTAAAACATTTTCTCTAGATCTAACATTAGATAATCTTGAAAGTAATTTGTATTTAATTTTTTATTATTTAAATATGTACCATCACCTTTTCAATTTACATTCTAAATATATATATAAATTTATATAAAAAATTAATTAATAATTACTTTTTTTCTCCATTTAAAATAGTGGTGAAGAAGCATAAAGGGGCATGCCAAAATAATATTATCAATAAAAATCCAAAAAGTTTAAAATGCTTACTAGTCCTTTTATTTGTGCAGTGTTTACTTTTGTCTAATTTTAATCGCTTCATATGTTTAGAACATATACATACATATTAATTTCATATTTATTTAATATCTTACAAATTTCTTTCAATTTCTCTTTACATATTATTGAATATTAAATTAAATCTAGATATATTTATCTTATATTTTATTTGAAGTTTATAATCCATTGACTTTGATCCAAAATCTTAATAAAATTACTATTCTTAATAATATAGCATTATGTTAATAAAATAAATTGAATATTTTATATTCTATCTTTCATAAATCGATACTCTTATATTAATTTTTTTCTCCATGTATAGAAAGGAGAAGGATTATAAGAATAAAAGTGGCATTCCCAAATAATATAATTATTGTAGTTAAGCAATATAAACATTAAATATATAATATGTATTGAACTATTTTGTTTAGTTCATTATTTACACACACATATATGTATGTATGTATGTATGTATGTATGTATGTATGTATATGTACATATGTATGTATGTATATGTACATATGTATGTATATATCCAAAATCTTAATAAAATTACTAATCTTAATAATATAACATTATGTTAATAAAATAAATTAAAAATTTTATATTCTATCTTTCATAAATCGACACTCTTATATTAATTTTTTTCTCCAATGTATAGGAAGGAGAAGGATTATCAGAGTAAAAGTGTCTTCCCAAATAATAGAATTATTGTAGTTAAGCAATATAAACATTAAATATATAATATGTATGTGTGTATGTATATGTATATGTATATGTGTGTGTATATATATGTGTATATATGTATATGTATATACATATACCTACATATATATACATATACATATGCATACATATCCATATATATGCATATATATACATATACATATGTATGTATGTATGTATGTATGTATGTATGTATGTATATATATATACACATAAATATACATGTATATGTATAGATGTACGTGTATATATATATATACACATATATATACATATACATATACATGTATGTATATATGTATACATATATGTGCATATATATATGTATATGTATATATACATATATATACATGTATATACATACATACATATATACATATACATATATGTATATATGTATATCTACATATACATATATATGTATATATAGATATAGATATACATATACAAATATATATGCATATATATATGTATATATATGTCTATATATATACATACATATACATATATGTATATACATATATATGTATGTATACATATATACATATGTATATATACACATATATACATGTACATATATATGTATATGTATATTCATATACATATACATATAGATGTATGTATATAGATGTATGTATATAAATGTATATATATATGTACAATTTGTATATATATGCATATATACATATACATATATGTATACATACATATATATGTATATGCATATATGTATATATATATATATACATATATGTACATATATATGCATATATATATGCATATATACATATATATATATATATATATATATATATATATATATATATATGTATATGTATGTATA